>NC_141164.1:25397631-25487631 GCF_053477565.2 Lygodium microphyllum
ACAACTTGGAAATGCAAGCAACCCAATTGCATGACATGCACTAACTCTTGTAAATCGTTTAAGGAGATAATTTCCCAAATCTATTTTATCTAGGCTACGTGAATTAGAAACATGCGTAAATGCATTCTTCCCATGAAATTTAATGTGCCTAATGCATCGCTTAAATGCGGAATCATTTTTTTAAGAACCTGAGCTTGAGAGCTCATAGGGATATCCACACGTATGCTTGGGTTGGAAACTTCCGCGCGTGTGCCTTGCATCTTTTGTTTTGGGGCCATTTATGCAGCGTATTTTTTTGTTGCAACATCTTTCCTTGGGTTACTCGCGCGTCTCGAAGACTCACAGACTGCGACCTTCCTCTCCCGCATAGGATCAAGGCCTTGGAGGCTTGGATTTTAAATCCCGGGGATAAGCCATATGCAGAAGGCTTATGGAAGCTTCCCTTTAGAAGCTTCTGCTTCTCAGTAGAAGCTACGTGGAGAGAGAAGAAGTAGTTTAGTGGGAGAAGATGCCGATGATGAAGATGGAGGTGATAATGATGATGGTGATGGTAGAGTGGAGGCAGCAGCAGGCGGCGTGTGGCGGCGGCTTCTTGGCGTGGCGGCGCTCTTTGACAGCACGGGCTCCTCTTCTCTCTCTTCGTTCGTGCCTCCCCCCAAGCTTAAGGGGGAGGTTATGTAGCCTAAGGGGGGAAGAATAGCCACCCTCGTGGCATGATTGCATGCTTTCTCCTCCACATGCTTCTCCACTTAACTCACAACTCCACACACTCCCTCTCCCCCCTGCCATGCATCAGCTGAGGGGAGGGGGTAATTAAAATTATTTTTGCATTACCTTAATCATTTATCCATTTACCTTTCCATAAGGGGTGTTTCTTGTGCGGCTTGCAGGTTTTAACCTCGGTCTTATTTGCATAACGCGGATGGGGTTCATTATCGCGTGTGTAGGGTAAGGATTTAGCCACTGACATTATTCCGTCGTGGAAGATGACTTAGCACAGTTTTTACGCGGGGCGAGTAGTGATCAAGGTTCTTTAATATTTCGTGCGAAAATATTACATTCTCTCCCCCTTAGAGGAATCGAGATGTCCTCATCTCGAGAAGAACAGGGGGTATTGTTGGTTGAGAGCACTTTCATCCATCCAATTGGCATCCTCTTTGGGATAATCTTTCCACTGGACGAGGTATTCTCTCAAGGTTCTGGATCTCAAATGTCTCTCCCTAACATTTAATATCCTGTCAAGTTGTAGCTCAAGGACTCCTTGGCTAGGCATTACAACTTGTTGATCATCAAGCACATGGCTAGGGTTAGGTACATACTTATTCAGTAGACTGATATGGAATACATTATGAACTTTTAGATTCTCGGGGAGTTGAAGTCTGTAAGCATTATGTCCTAGGCACTTGAGGATCTTGTAAGGTCTACAATACCTTGGACTTAGCTTCTTGTATTCTCCCAAGGATAGGGAACTCTTCTTTGGGCGTACCCGAATGAAGACCATATCTCCTTCAGTGAAGGATCTATCTTGACGTTTCAAATACCCATATGCCTTCTGTCCATCCTTGACGGCTTGGATATCATGTCTTATTGACTTCATTTGGTCATCCATATCTTCAAGCATCTGCTTTGAAGCTTCAACCCTTAAGGTTGGATTCAAGAAGTTTAAAGGACTTCAATAGTCATGCCCATACAATGCTTGAAAAGGGGTCATCTGAATGCTTTGTTGGTAGGAAGCATTGTAGGCAAACTCAACCAGTGGCAAATATTGAATCCACTTTTTGAGTTCGTGATAGCAGTGTGCCCTCAGCATATCCTCAATGACTTGGTTGACTCGCTTCGTTTGACCATCGGTTTGGGGATGGTAAGCTGTACTAAAATAGAGTTGAGTCCCAATGGCTTCAAAGATAGCTCTCCAGAAGTGTGATGTGAAGAGTGAGTCACAATCACTAATGATTTTTCTAGGTAACCCATGTAGTTTGAATATCTCCTTGATGAATAACCTTGCAATGTCTGAGGCTTTATAGTTTGTCTTAACATGGATAAGATGCGCAACCTTGGTTAGCATATCCACCATAGCAATAATGGAGTTGTATCCTCCCTGAACTTGGGGTAGGCCAACAACGAAATCCATACTAATAAATTCCCATTTCATTTGGGTAATGTCAAGTGGTTGCAACTTCCCTGGCATTTTGACATGTTCAGCCTTAATGCGTTGACAAGACAAACATTCAATGACATATTTGAGAATGTCACCTTTAAGCCTTTCCCAATAATAGCTCTTTTTGACTGCATTGAGGGTCTTGGCATAGCCAGGATGCCTTGAGAAAGGGGAGTCGTGAGCTTCCCAAAGTATTTTCTGCTTGAGTGACTGGCTTGCCGGTATACATAATCTTGTTCTATAGTAGACAAGTCCACTATTAATAGGAAATTCTAGATACTTTGCCTGTAGCTTCGAGTCTTGATCCTTTATGGGGATCTCCCTTAGCATCTTCTGATAGGTTGGATCATGGCATGCCTCTTCTCTAGCTAGCTCAAGTATTGGGTTGTTTGGCATGGATACCTTTGTGGCTAAAGATCTAGCCATTGATGGATCTTGCAATATCAAAGAATTTAGAAATGCCTTGAGACTGAGTGCATCGGCAACTACATTCTCCGTTCTAGGCCGGTATTTGATTTCAAAGTCATATTCCTCCAGCACTTCAATCCATCGACGTTGCCTCATGTTGAGCTCATTCTGGGTAAAGATCCACTTAAGACTTTTATGATCCGTCAATAGGGTAAACTTGTTACCCAGTAAGTAGTGTCTCCAAAGCTTGAGAGCATGGATGACAGCTAATAGCTCCAGATCATGGGTTGCATAATTCCTCTCATGGCTCTTCAGTTTCCTTGAAGAGTATGCTATAGGATGACCTTCTTGCATAAGCACACATCCTAAGGCAAGTGTACTAGCATCAGTTATCACTTCAAACTCCTTACCAAGATCCGAATGTTTCAGGATAGGTGTTGATACCAAGTTTTGCTTTAGTTTATCAAAGCTAGATTGTTCAACAGTTGACCATATAATTGATGTTTGCTTTTTTAGTAGATCGATCAGTGGCACTGCAATCAAAGCATAGTTTTTTATAAAGACCCTATACCATCCTGTCAATCCAAGAAAACTTTGTATTTCTTCGACAGTTGTAGGTGTTGGCCATTCTAGAACATCTATGTCGGATCCACTGAGATTCCTTCTATAGATACAATGAAACCCAGATATTCAAGCTGGCGCTTGAAGAATGCACACTTCTTCTTTTTAGCATAAAGCTTGTGTACCCTCATTGTCTCAAGGACAGTGCGAAGCTAGGGTTCATGATCTTCTTCCTGTTTGGAGTAGACTAAGGTATCGTCGAAGAAGACGAGTACAAAGTCATCAAGATATGGCCTAAAAATATCATGCATTAACTTGTTGAAGGTGGCAGATGCATTCGTCAGCCCAAGAATGACATGACCAGGAACTCAAAATGTCCATATCTTGTACTAAATCCCGTCTTTGGGATATCTTTTTCCTTGACCCTTATCTGATAATATCCAAACCTGAGATGAATCTTGGAGAAGATCTTCACACATTGAAGACAGTCAAGAAGCTCATCTATTCTTGGAATGGGGTATTTGTTCTTAATGGTTGATTGATTCAACCCTCTGTAATCAATACACAACCAAAGCGTTCCATCCTTCTTTTTCTAGAACAGCACTGGAGCTCCCCATGGTGAACTCCTAGGATGAATGTAGCCTTGGTCTAACAGTTGCTTGAGTTGCTCTTTTAGCTCAATTGCTTTGGGGATGGACATTCTATATGGCCTCTTTGCAATTGGTGCAGCTCCTGGCGCTAGCTTGATCACGAGCTGCACCAATTGCAAAGAGGCCATATAGAATGTCCATCCCCAAAGCAATTGAGCTAAAAGAGCAACTCAAGCAACTGTTAGACCAAGGCTACATTCGTCCTAGCAGTTCACCATGGGGAGCTCCAGTGCTGTTCCAGAAGAAGAAGGATGGAACGCTCCTTGGTCTAACAGTTGCTTGAGTTGCTCTTTTAGCTCAATTGCTTTGGGGATGGACATTCTATATGGCCTCTTTGCAATTGGTGCAGCTCCTAGCGCTAGCTTGATTTCATGATCAACTTCCCTTTGAGGTGGAAGTTCTATTAGCTCTTCAGGAAATATGTCTGTGTAATCCTTTAGCCATGAAGGTTCTGCACTAGACTCCTGATTCTGATCTAGCCCCTTTCTGATCCCCTTTATTATCAGAGATGCTTTGGCCAATTAATTTTCAGCTTTCCAGCCTCTCCTTGAGTTGTGATGAATTCCCTTTCAGAGTTTTAAAAGGAAACTTGGCCCTTTCCACAGTGGATGTGGGCATCATTAGGTTTAAGCCAATCCATTCCAAGAAAACACTCATGGATACCTAGGTTCATAACCTTGAATCTGACCGAAGTTGACTTCCCTTATGTTAAAACTTGCTAAGCGTTTCCCACACTTCTTTACATGCCCAATTTAGCTTTTAGCCAAGTGACCAAATCACTTAACTTCTTTCTCAATACTCGCAGTCAAGACAATCATTGATAAAAAGTTTATTTCATTCATATGGGCATAGCCCTTTCGAAGTACAGGCATCTAACAAAACCTTTTTTGCATGGTGCCTAAAAGTTTGAGTGGTGCAAATCCTCTTGCAAGGAGCAATGTACAATGTCAGAGGAGATCCAAAAGATCTTACATCCTAAGAGGTGAGAAATATATGTTGGTAGTACAAGATCAAGAACAACAATTGAGAAGCTACAAGAAATATGGCAAGGTGATATTAATGATATTAAGGTAGGCTCACTTGTGTTGGAAACATCGGCTAAGGATAATGAGATGGGTTATCCATTTTGGATAGCAAAAGTTTTGGAAGTTAAGAAGGATGATACTTTAGGTAAGATATGCTACATAAAAGTACACTGGTTTTAAACAAAGCATAAGGATGCACTTGCGAGTAAATATATAGTAGCCATGAACTCTACAAGAAATCTTACAACAAAATAAAAGAGAAAATTCAAGCCAATGCATAAGCATATTGAAACTTGATGCGCTAGATATATTAGTATATGATTTTTTCCTTACAACAATTGGATGTCTCAAGAAGTCAAGCATTGCAATTGTTAAAGATAAATTTATTGGTTTTTAGAAAGATTATGATGATGATTTCAATCATGATGAGCTAAGGAAGATAAGATGTACTAGAAGTAGAGTTGAAAACTTGGAAAAGCAAGGTCTACATTTGGATAAAAGTAATGCTCTTATTGATAAAAGAGAAGATGATGTATCATCTAATTCAAAAGGTGATTGGACAGAAGTTAGTGATACTGATGGGGCAACACAAAAGGAAGATGAAGAAGATTGAATGCCTTATAACAATTAAATTTATCGATGTTTTCTAAACCTTTGTTGTTGAAATATCTATCATTTTTTCTATTAGTATAAATTTAATGTTTTAAATCTCACAAACATGTGTATATGGAGTCTTAACGGAATAGTAAGTTACATGATGGATAAAATTTGTGTACTTCTCTTCTTTCTTCCTATCACTTTTTTTCAGTCTCTCTCCTTATGTTAAGCCCTAAGGATGTAGTCCATGTATTTTTACAGTAGGATTTATATTGCTTTGGTTCATTACAACAACCTAGGTATTTGTAAAAACCTCATAATCCTTCTCTAACTTTACAAACTTTTTTATTAGCCCAAACCTAAGGAACATAGCAAAATGGAGCCAAGAAAAGCCTAACAGCTATTTGTTAATGCCAAATTAGGGCCACCATTCTATAACCAATAATTCCCTAAATTTTTTAAACTGGTATACAGTATGTTTATTTTCATGTTTCTATGCTTTTTTACCCATGTATGCATAGCATATACATAAATGTTTAAGTGATTGTGAGATCTATAGATGCAGGATGTTTATTAGGGCATGAAATGTTGTGCCCATATTATGTAAACTAACTGTGATTTTGGACTTGGATTTGTTGACAAGTTTAATCTCATTAATAAAATAATCAAAATTTTAAAGGGTTGGTTTGGCCTCACTTTTGGCCCTGATGTGTAATTAAAATATAAGATATCCTAAATCAAATTGATATTAGCCATGGCGTATTCGAATATAGTGACTCTTTTAACAACGCAACCATTATAACAACACTATATAACCACTGTAATCAACATCTATTGAACACAACTTAGAAAGTTTGAAATTATCTAAGCCTTAGTCATTAGGTAGTCATCAACTTGTCATTAATATATCCATAATCCTCAGAGTATGGTAGCACTATAGCTAAAAAAACATAGTGGTTCTTGTTAATTAATGAAATTGGTTAACAATGACCTAAATGACTTCAAAGGGTGTTGTTACTCTTTTGTAAATTTATGCATAATCCTAGAGAGAGAATGCAAGACCCATGCATAAAGTTTTGATGTGACATTGGGATTATGTAAGATAAGTGTCAATACATGATGTTACACTAGCTATGTTCTAAAGGGACTTTGGAAGGGGATCAATGCATTTGAAGAGAAAGGAAGAGGTGAAGAGAGCAAAGTAAGACAAGTCAATGTAGTTGGAAGGCCCTACCAAAAGTAGGCATGACTCATACTTCAACTGTCATTGACACACAAGAGGAGATAGTGCCGAGAGGATATAAAATAAAAGGTTGATGATGAAGACAAAGAGGAAGAATACTTATAACGTGTCAATGTCTCTAAGCCTAATAAGCTTTTTTGTTGGGAAGAGGAAAAAAATGTAAATAGTCTTTTCATACCTTTTCAAGTGGAATAGGTTGCAATTCAAGAAAAACAATAAACACCAAGAACTAGAATTCTTTTGGCCCTATCTTAGGCAAAGAATAGTAAATAACTAAAAAATCACATTATTTAGGGTACTTACCTTATGTTGGAATCATATATGACATTGAATGCAATGCATCTAATTCAATTCACATAGATTCTTAATTGAAGTGGTACATGGTGCTAGACATACCATACTATAACATGACGACCGTTTTGAGACTTTGAGAATCCACCCCCATTTACTTTAAGAACCTAAGGTTTAATATATAAAAATGAATTGCAAAACTGTCCAAAAAACCTTCAAAATTCAAAGGTGAAAAACTTTAAACAAGACAAAGTCTTCAATTATACAAAAATGGCAAATGCATGTAAGATTCAAAATTTCCCCAAAATTTGAGTTAAATGTTTTTATATTGGTCACCAAAATGATTTTCATCAGCACCAGAACCCCTTATAACACAGCATGCGACGTTTATTGTGATCAGCATCAACTTAGAACACCTTAGAAACCTTGAAACTCTCTAGACCTTGGACGGCATCGGCATCAGCACCACAACCCCTTATAACACAGCATGCGACGTTTATTGTGATCAGCATCAACTTAGAACACCTTAGAAACCTTGAAACTCTCTAGACCTTGGACGGCATCGGCATGTGGCATACTACAAATTATTCCAACACCGGCACCGATGTTTGATGACCTTAGTACTAAGTTTGCAGTTCAAGAAGGTCAGATAGCTAACAAGGATAGTATTTGCGTAGAAGTTATAACCACAAGAACATACCAAATCTGAAATCGATAACTAGTAGTAAAATATTTAAGCTATGAAAAACAATATTTTGAAACTGTTAATCACATTTTGGGTTGGGAACTAGTACCCACATTGGTGGTGAGAGCGCCATGGAGCCAGCTCGGGTAGGAGAATTAGTAGCAGCGCATTGTGTTCACTTATAAGAGAGGCGCGGGCCGTTTTACATGAGGGGAAGATTTGAAGTGCAATGATATAAGAGGGTGGGTGGATCAGAAAATTAGGCTACCAAAAAGGTGACGGATTACTCTCTTTTCGATTTGCCTAGCGGTATAGCTCGTGAGTTACAATCTCCTGAACTCTTGATTTAAGTATAGTGCATAAGATGGTTGATACGATGCATGGATGCGGCATATAATAACCCGTCTGTGAGAGCATAAAGAGAGCTGTGTAGTGTTACTCGTGGAGGGAATGATTAGTTTCGGCGGGCGTGCCGATGGAAGTGAAGTTAAGGTTCGGCGCCATGGTGGGAGTGAAGCTTCTCTGCAAGGTCGGGATGATCATGTGAAACGTGGAGATGATGGTGGTCAGAGTCGAGCTGCTTCTCGGGCTCGACGGCGTTCTGAGACTTGGACTCGAGGTAGCCGCCATAGATGTAGGAGATGAAGCCCCACATGGAGAGGAGCATGGCGATGCCCTTGAGGGCGGAGAAGCGATCATGGAGGAAGAGAACGGAGAGAAGGGAGAGGAGGGGCAGCATGGTGGTCATACAGACGCACGACAGCAGAGACGAGCCCAGGAAGATGATGCCCGCCCCGCCCACGAAGAACCACTGCCAACCCACGGCCGACCCCACCAGCGTGAGGGTATAGCCTGTGATGCCCCCCACGTCGAAGGCGACGCGTGCCTCGTGCTGAATGGCCGCGAAATCTCCTGTGGCCCACATCCCGCAAAGGGAGAAGCCCGTTGCGACGACTGAGATGGCGGTCTGGGATTCCACCACGACGGCGAAGTCGCGGCCGGAAGCTCGGCAGCCAATCAGCTTCTCGTAGATGAGCTCCATCAGGGGCAGCATGAGTGCGTAGAGGGCAGAGCCGGCAAGGGTGACGACGAAGCCGAGCGCGTATTCGCCACGTGTCGTGCCCTCGGGCCGGTCGGCGCCGGCGTAGACCCCGAGCAGGACGGCGCCCATGGTGATGGAGAAGATGGCATTGGTGGTGTACGGGGTGAGGCGTTGGCCCACCACCACCCGCGAGAAGAGCGCGTTGAAAGCCAGCTGGCTCGCGCACAGCAGCGTGTTCGTGGAGAGCGGGAGGTACGACAGCCCCCAGGAGAAGAGAAGATTGTCGAAGGCCGTCAGCAGGCCCATGCCCACGTATGCCCCCCCGAGCGACCACGTGAGCCGGGTCGGGCGCCGTCCCAGCCAATAGCAGAGCAGCAGTGGCGGCAGGTTGGCGGGCCATCCCGCGCTCTGTACACACGTGTACAGCCAACGCCGTGAGCCGCCGTGCATGAAGTAGAAGCGCCCCAGGATGGTCGCGATCGCCGACCCCGCCAGCAGCGTCAGCACACTCACCACCATCAGCAGCCAATACCGCAGCCCCTTCCCCAGCAACATCCGCTTCTTCATCATGATCGCATCGTAATCATACTCACCATAATCCCGATTCTGATTATGATTATGATTTACCTCTAATCCTCCTCCCGCCCCTCCGCCGGCGTTGCAGCTGCCGCTCCTGCTAATCATACTGTTACTGCCGCCCCCCGCCAGCTGCTCTATGCTTAGCACATGATTATGATTGTGATGAAGTACCCCCTGCTTCACCCCCCCTCCGGCCCCGGCCTCCGCCTCCGCCATCGACACCTTTATCGTGCCCCCCTGTACCACCGTGCTAAGCATCACAATTGCATTCGCCGACGATGAGGATAAGGACCTTGCTGTCGATAAGCCGCTTCCTGACAGGCCGCCGTGATTACTCTCCGCCATGATTGCTAGCTTTTCTTGCTTACTAGTATACTGTGTCAGACTGTATTCTCCCGCAAGAGCAGACCAATTAGAGAGAGTGTGTTTTTCTTTCACTTCAACTGGCCAACTGGATCAACTAACCAGACAGCAAGTAGACGAGTAAGAACATGGGAATGTTAACCTCAATTAAAAACTATTGCAGATGGTAAAGAGCATGATAGTTTGCGATAGAATAAGGATTTATAAGTAGATTAAAGCTTGAACCAAGCGGTGACTAGGAGACAATATGGGATGGAAGACGGATATATTAAGATATAAGATGCCCTGGGTCTTCTCTTGCTTATATAGGAAAAGTGGTGCAGGGCGGTGGTCAAACAGAGTCACAGAGAGACTGATCTGAGAGGGAGAGAGAGAGAGAGAGAGGGTGGGGGAGGGAGCGAGTGAGAGACCGAGTGGGACCCGAGCGAATCCGGAAACGAGATATAAAATTTACTTTTCTGTGTTACGTCAGTCCGTGGTGAAATGTCAAAGTGCAGGTGGAGATGGTGGAATAGATGCTATAATCTGTAGTGAACCAACTGTTACAGGGGAGCTAGCCCTAGGACCATCGATTCACGGCAAGATTAATGCCACATGTGCTCAGCACGCCCATCCAAGCTTGAGCTCACAAAGATCTTTTGTATAATTACAAAAGCACTGCCTAAGTCTCATACACCATGCTGCACTACATAACTCCCAGTACTACGAAGCTCATGTAGTGGGTCTCTTTGCGCCTCCTGTTTTTAGAGATTGTTCCGCAAAGATGAGCTGTATATCAGTATCGGTGTATGCATATAGGACTTCAAGCATATTGGGATCAGTAGGTCTATCAATACCTTACTACTCTTCAAGCATATTGGGATCGCTAGGTCTATCTATACCTTACTATCCTTTTAAGCACATTAGATCACTGGGTCTTCCTATACCTTACTATTCTGTAAGCATACTGGGATCACTAGGTTATACACCTGGCGATCCAGTATAATGCAACTTTTCATGCGCACATCATGGGTAGTACTACTCTGGCTTTGCATTCATCACCCATTGTACATAACTATCTAGGGCAGATTATCGTCCCCGCTAACTTGGAATTAGGATAACTCTAGAAAAATGCTAAAAATATTTCTTTTGACAGCTCGCTTGAATGGCCCAAAAAGACTTTATATGTTCACTTGTTGATCACCGTTTGCTGGATGCTGATGTTGTAGAAACATGTCGCAACAGGTTGACTTCTTAGTACAAAGATACCGTTAGAACGGCATATGAATTGCATTTCTTGGATCCAACGATGTCTTTGATGTTCGACAGAGTAACTAGAATATCACGAGTACTGTTCCTTTGATGTTAGACAAGGTAACTAGGATGGCACATTTAGTGATTATAAGCCTCCGATAGTTCATAACAATCGATGGAGGGATTGATCACCTAACCCAATTTTAATCGTGAGTGATCACTGTGACGTAGTGCAATGGACAGTAAAAGCCATAACCTAATAAGATGGTCGGTTCGTGGCGGTACAGTAGAAATATTGAAGTTGGAGGCCAAAGGCCAATAGCCGTGTGATGAGAGAGAGAGAGAGAGAGAGAGAGAGAGAGAGAAAGAGAGAGATCAGATTAGGGCATGATAAAAATCACGACCCATTTCCATCCGTAAGATTGTGTGACTTGTGAGATCGCATAAAATTCGGTTGATCTCGTCAGGCGCCTTTTTACTAGAAATAGTAGTGTGCAGTGTCGCGATATAATATTCGCATCATATTTACTAGCTTCTCTCAGAGCATCGCCGATTGATAAAGTCCATGAGTACCCCCAACACACAACGTCTCATCGCTCTCTCTCTCTCTCTTTCCTTTTACCTCCCGAGCTCCATGGATCTACCTAGTGTTCTGCTTTTTCCATGATTGAGAGAAAAAGTTGCACAAAGGAAAATGAACTTGATAATTGCCTAGGGAATTTGAAGAAAGAGTCTATAAGGGAATGATGAATGTTAGGTGCTATGGACCATCTTCCACAAAATTAAATAAAGAGGAACAAGAGTTGAAGAACCTTTATCATGTACCAATAGCTAGTGGGAGGCTAATTACTTTGTTTTAATCTAGTGGAAGGTCATCTAAAGCAATTGACACTCAACTCTCTTACCCAAAGTTAGGTTTTAGGTGCCTTCTTGTCAATTCTCTCAAATTAATGTAGGGAAAGAATACTATAGCCTTTAGGTATGTCAAGGTCTCCTTTAGAGAACACCAAGTAGCATAACCAAAAAGATGCCACTTAGGTCAACCACAAAAAAACATTTGAACACATTTGCATGTTTTGGGCAAAAATGCCAATATGTTGAGTTTTTATTATGTAAATGCATCCATCCCATTAATCTCTCCATCCTTTTTAGGTGAGGCACCAACATGTTATTCAAACCAAGAATTGGACTCGAACAACTACTTTTTAGTCTTAAGTTTGTTTGTATTTTACACGAAAGGGAGAATTCTCACAAATTAATGAAGGACAAGCAAAAGATTATGAACTACTTTTTAGTCTTAAGTTTGTTTGTATTTTACACAAAAGGGAGAATTCTCACAAATTAATGAAGGACAAGCAAAAGATTATGAACTACAAAGGGCAAAAAGTCATGAGTTTGTTCTTGTGGTACAAGTTGAAAAACCAATCCAAAAGTTAGGTGCATTCTTAACCATTACTTATAGTCTAAAGCCCTGAACTTTATGGAAATGTGATACTATTTCAAGGTAATTCCAATTGTCGTGTAAGTGTTTTCCACTCCAAAAGAAAGACACTTTGCTATCATAAGGAAAAATAAAGAATTAGGAAATTCTCAAAAACCTAGTCTAGACTCATCCCATTGGATTATCATACTTTTCTAATAAGCTTGAGGTTACAGATGGAGAGTTGATTGCAAAATGTGGCATTAAGTTGCAAAGAATAGCAAGCTCTCTTTTCTAGTGTTCCTTCTCAAATTTTTATAATTTTTTAGTGGCATTTACTAGGATGAAAATTGCCATATATCCCCTATGATTTAGTATGCATCTCCTTAAGCCGCCATGTAAGCTTATGAAAGTTTATTAAATATAGAGTCAAGTTTTCAATGTACCATGCTTCTAATTTGGATAAGTTCATGTAGATACCTTTTTCTCATAAAATAAATGTAGAGATATGAATAAGCTCTAGATAGTTATAAGTGATGTCGTTGGATAGTTCTACAATGCATAATGGACAAATCCTTGCTTTAAGGACATGCATGGACTATTTCAATTATCGTATCTTTATGCTTACATTCATGTCACTTGAGAGGGTGACAAAATGTATTGACCTTGGATTTTCATATTATAAAATGTCCTTTTTTTAGTCTTTTAAGGTAAATATTCTTTAACTGGCATTCCAAACCTCTAATTTTTCTTTTAAAATTTTGTTTTGTGTGACACATCCCACCTTAACTCCATGCACCTTATCTCTTTCTCCCTCCCATGTTCTTTAGTATAAAACAAACCACTTGGTGTTTGAAGGAAGCTATATGGTCTCCTTCCAATAGTGTGGAAAATTGTATCATTAGAACACTTTTCAACTTCTTGGAGCATAATAAACTCAATGATGTTCATCTTGCCTCACTTCTAGAGGCTTGCAACGACTATTAAGGGAGCAAGTATATAACAAGGGTCCTTTGTGAGATTACAATATCGAATCTTTTTCAGGATGAAGTCAGCAAAAACATAAGAAGGTGTTTAAAAGTTCATAAAATCTCAATGAAGTATTCATTTATAAAATATTAGTAGGTGTATGTTGTTCATTAAACATGCTTGCTAGCTAACATAAGATGTTTTAACTAATAGTTCTTGGACCAAAATTATAATTGCAAAGCAACAATGACTATAAGCATATGCTCTTCATGAGGCATGTGCACTTGCAGTAAGGGGCCTACATGATATCCACCTTCATCACTCTCCAAGGTCCTACGTTGTTTGCTTGCCAAATGTCTCAAATTGTGTTCAAAGGGAAGCCTTGATTAAGACCCTTGTTTCCCAATCTCATTATAAGACATGCCAATTCTTTTATAATCTTAGCTTTGTTTAGAAACAAAATATTAAGAATTAGAAGAAACCTTTTCTCTTTTTTGTAACTCACACACATCCAACCAATCAAATTGGGCTTATAGTGGTACACCTCCGTGTGAAAGGTGGGTCACATTATCCATCACTAAATTCTACCAAAAGGCAAAAAATGCATTATTAAACATATTTAGAAGAAATAATCATTAGAAGCACCAGACACATCACCATGAGAGATGGATGATTCGCCAACTAATACAATGGCTTAATGTCAAGCCATTCGAATAGAATCAATAATCTTCAAAAGTAGGATCTTCTTAGCAAAAAAATGAATTAATAGTGGAGTGTTGCATCTTATGAGAGACAATCTTTGGTGCCTTTAAACTTGTAATGACTACCCTTCCAAGGAGATCCTCATCCTCTTCCATAACATGTGATTTCCATGAAGCAAGTTCCATGTGTTGCATGAAGACACCACCATACATAGTATCTCTTTTCCAACACATGCACTTGTACAAAGTGATTTTAGATTAGCATTGTTTAGATAAAGTTGAGTATTTTTGTATCCTCACAAAGTTTATATAAATTTTTATAGTTTCAATATATGTCGATCTAGCTTAATTGACATATATTTTGATCTCATTTGTTTTAATCCATATTTGATATTTTCTTAATTGTTCATTTACTAATTTATAGAATCATTAACGCTTGTATATTTTTGTAAATTAATTGCTGAAGGTACATACACGTGGGATGAATTTACTAGGGCTTTGCATGCATCCACAATGCCTTTGCCAACATCATCATGCATTAGTGTTAGTGTCATTCACAAATGAGATTCACACATCATATGGGTTGTGAGAACTTGCAAAAAAGAATATCTCTATAAAAGTATCATTATAAGTGTTGAAGTTTTATGTCAATACTAGCATCAGTAATTTACAAATTCACTCATTCATGTGAGCATCTATATAGGTGCCATTATGACCATAACTAAAAGGGATGCTAATGGTGTAATATATAGCAACAATCATAGGAATGTATCTATATGAATAGTTAGAGTGATGTTCATTTAGATGAAAAATCACTAGAAATTGAATTTGAGGTGCAATGTATATTATCATCACAATTGGGATTGTTATCCCTTCCATATGTTGTATTGTGCCTATAAGCAACAATGAGAGACTCAAAAGTTATAATCAACATGGGCATTTTCTATTAGTACTTACAAAAAATGAGAAGTCCCCCACCATTACTTCCAAAAATGACCACTTTAAAACCAATGGATAATAGAAAAGAAAGATTTGAAAATGTTTTTTTAATGTTTTAGTAGCTTTGCTTTTAAAATTGAAGATCTTAGCAAGTTTTATCACAATAATTCATAATGTGATCAGGGTTTTTAGATTTCTAATCATAAAAAGGTATAGTAATGGACAATATGATATTTTTGTGAAAATTTATTTTCTTTCCACCTAAACAATGGGAGTGTGGTTCTACTTAGTCCACATGTGAAACATTTGTACCCCACATAGCCATAGCACACTCCATTATATGCTTTAAATAGTTATTGTTAAGTGTAAGTAAAGGGGCTAGTCATTGCACATGCAACCTTTTGCACCTTGGTTTTCACCATAAAGAGAATGTTTGTAACTTTCACATCATAAACAACATTGCATTAGATATATCTTGAAAAATAAAATAGCTATGAGTTGTGATAGAAAATTCACTATGAAAATTATGTGTGCTATAACTATTTGGAGAAAATTGAATCCCCTTAATCTCCAAGTACCACTCAAAAATATGTAAGTATAATATGTGGGCTTTATAAAAGGGTATAACTTATTTCTTGTGCTATGTCTCGTAGAAGGTGGAATGAATGCATGATATTGGCATAACTATGAACCTCATCTAAGGTCCATAAATTGTTCCCTTGGTGACCCTATCACGTCATTGACCTGATTACCCTCACCTATGTTTTACCTCATGTTTTAGCGCCTCATGGAAAGGGACCATTGTAAAGCATTAACCAAATGAGAAGAAAATCAAAAGAGTGATCCCAACAATATGAGACCTAGTAGGTCATCAACTTTTGATCTAAACATAAGAGAGTAGGTAATGTCACCAATGATCATATCCATGTAAGCTACTTTATACATATGCAATCGCTACTAGTTACTAGGTCGAAGTGAGTGAGCCTTCCATCATTATTGTTTGCATATGTGTGGTGTCTTTTCCTACATTCGAACAACAACTCAAAATGAAGATGAAGAAGATATCAATTGGCTGCCAACATCCCAAGTGAAAAGGAGCATGACAATACTAGACATAAGAATGGTGATGAGTTTTAGGGAGACAAAGATGTGAGAGGGAGTTGAAGTAGAGCCTTTTGTGGCCATCATCTAATATTTCATATTACCATCACCCAAAAGTATCAATTCTATAACTACCTAGATGGCCAACTACTACCCGTTTATAAGAAAACATTACTAATTAAAAAACTTTAATACAATTAGCATACACTATTTTGTATATAATTGCATATCTACCTATTAGTATTTTTTCTCTCACTACTTTCATCACTTGATCATATACTAATCTACTAGTAATCATCTTAGTCTACTATATTTTAAGCCTTGTAATCTAATACTGCTACTGTTGTTGTTAGTGTCATAGCCTACAACTATGTTGTTGCTATTACTATCACTACTACTATTATAACTGCTACTACTATTGCTATTGCTCTTACTACTACTCTTTCTACTATTCCTACCACTAATACTAGTATTGTTAATATCAGTGCTACCACTATCATTGTTGTTGTTGTTGCTAGTCTTGTTTCTATTTTTGTTGTCTTTGTTGTTGCTACTGCCACTACTATTGCTACTACTATTACCACTAGAACCACCACTACTATCACCACTATTATTGCTAATCTAAACCTATTATTACCAGCCTACTTATTACTAACCTATTTACAAAGTCCTACTAATCCTAGTATAATTGAGGCTTCCATGTTTAGTTTCAAGACTCCATGTGTTATAAAATGTATCAACACCTCCAAAGAATCTATGGGTGATAAAATCCATGATAGTCACACAAGTATACCTATCATGAGCTATCTCTTGATTTTTTGTGGTATTTAAAAAAATAAAAGAGAATAGGAGGACAACTTGACAAGCAGATGTTTTTTAGATCCTTGAAAATCCATACACTACATGCATACAATTATCTAAACAAGAACACATAAATCTAGCTAGATGTCTTAAAGCTCAAGAAGAAGCATATAGGCAATGTAGAAGTAGTAGTCCACTTTATTACTTTAAGCTTCACATTACTTGACATCTTTTCAAGAGAAAGAGAAGATGTGATTGCATTGATCACAAAAATTCAATAACATAATGGTTACAATAAAAGCACCAGCCTTAGGTCCATTCTACTTGCAAAAATAATAGATAATGTTGAGCAAGGAGTAATAAAAATAACTATCTCTAAATGTTTTACAAATGTCCCTATGGGGTGCACCTTATAGAAAATGTAAGATATTACGTGAGTTCAAAGTGAAGGGTATTTTATTTGGTAAAATTTACAAGATTATATTTATAGAAGTGGTTTTTTAAATTACACTTGAAAAAAATATATATGTTTAGTAAAGTAAAAAGGCTCATGTTATGGCCTTATAGCATATAAAGAAATGGTATTTCATAATATCCTTTGAACGCATGTTATATAAATGATTTCTTACAGGTGCCTCTCCCCCCCTTTGCCCCTCGCCCCCTTAATGAGCAAATATCGTACTTGCTTTTCTACTCAAAAGAGTATACAAATGCTCATCGCCAATAGATCTTAGTTTTATATTTATACCCCTTTCAACTTAGCATACATAATATAAAATATGTGATTTATATCCTATAAAAAATACAAGACTATTATATGATGGTCCCTTACATAGAATGTATAATATTGGAACACATCATCAAACATGTGGATCACTATATTAGATTCAAATAATGATTTCTCATTATAAATTTTAAGTGAAGTAAATTTAATATTTGAATAAACAATTAATATTTCATAATAAAGAAGGATTATTTAACCAAAAACATCCCCTACTAATTTAAAGGTTTTATAATGTAATGGTATGTTTGGGTAGGCTTTGAATTGAGGACTTGAAGGAATAAATATACATGGATTATTAAATATATAGCTTTGTTAATCTTTAAATTAGTCAACTTGTAGCTTGATGATAAAGAATGAGATAATAAATATAAAAGTTAAGGGTCTAAAAGAACAAATATGTATGGATTATTAAGCATGTGGTTTTGATAAATTTTAGGTCAATTACTTTGTACTGTAATGATTGTAATGACCCATCTTATCAATGAATAATTGTTTTTCCTCCTATGTTTTGTTTTCCACCAAACAATTATATTCCCCCTAGTTACACTATTGGGATTTCTTCCAGAAACACACATCAATTCTTTCCTACAAATAATTATGAATGTCAGAATTAAGTTATGTAAGGACTATGTGTGATTCCCATAAGGATCACACGTGATGAATTCTTGCAAGGATCATGTGAATGAGTTAATAATATAATATTTAAAAAAGACTTTAGGGAGAAGATAATACATGAAAAAAAAGAGAAACTGTACATGAACCTTTAGCATAGGACTCTCCTCCCAACCTACATGAGAATCAATACTCCCACTAATATATATATATATATATATATATATATATCCTTAATATAAATATCAAAGAGAAAACAACAAGTTGCATGCATAAGATGATGCACCATGCAAAGCATGTGAATGGGGGCAAGAGCAAGCAATGCAAATCACATCAGAATAAGTGCTAAGTAATAAGGTTTTAAAAACCCTAATCAAATAAAAGGATATAAAAATATCTTTTAAAAATAAAGGAACATAGGAAGCTTAATTTTAGCCACCAACCACTGGTGTATCCTCCCACCTCATTCACTACCTCATCCCCATTGTCGTCACCTCACCCCTATCTCCCCTTCCTCAGAATTCCTACATAATGACCTCTTCAATAAAAATGGGGATTTCATGATAATACTCCCTATTTATGTAGATATTTCATACTATCCCCCTCCTAATTGGCATGTAGACTTTTACATTAAAGACAATCGTATCTTTTACTCTTCTCTTGCTACATGTTGACACGTTAGAGATCCCATGACGTAAGTTGAATCCCATCCTCTCTATTTATGATGGTATTTTATCCTAATCCTCTCCTATGGCATGTGAATTTTACATCAAAGACTAGTAGATCTTTACTCTCCTTATGCCACATATTGACATGTCAAGACTTGCCATGACATTAGTAAAATCCCACCCTCTCCCCTCTATTCATCTATAAAAGAAAGCCCAATAGAGAATAATCAGCAAGTGGAAAATATATGAGAGCAGATTGATGCAAGGAAGAGATAAACAATAAAATACTCACACATTTGAGAGTGTGTGATAAGGTGACATCTAAATTTTTCATGAAGCATGAGTTTGATAGAAAAATTAATCATAGATAATTAATACAATTATTTAATACATATCTTAATTATTATCATTCTTTTAAAAATCTTATAGATCACCTAATCTATTCGACATAAAATTATTTAAGTAAATTAGAGGATATTTCTTTCAAAGTCAAGGAATAAGTTTCAAAACATCAAATGATATATTAAATTAATACTTCAAAATTATTCTAGCAATCTAGAAATTAAAACAAAATGGATGCATGTAGTTGTACATTAATAAAAACATGCAATTCTAGCTAGTGACATTTGGAAAGTTTATAAAAAAATATGGAATACTAATTTTTTTTCTTGATTGATGCACTCGCTTAAATTAGAAAACACAATCATATAAAATGTATAAATCTCCCATCTTGTTTACACAAAGAATATATATACTATTTGAGAAGGATTGATTGGTTACTGCTTGTGTTGCATATTATGTGTAATGTATATCCAAGAGATTTATTAAAAGCTTTTACCTATGTCCATACATGAGCTAGGATTGAGTAGATTAAAGATTTCCCAAAGGACAACTGCTAGGGCTCAATTTGAGCCGCTTTTGTTTTACCTATGGGCACCTAAGCAAGAAGGTCCCATATGAAAGTTTCCTCCTATGGCAACATGTAACTAAGGGGAATCTGTTTGAAGAAGGGTAATTAGATAGTTAGCTCTAAGATGGAGAATACATCTATACAAGTACAATACTGCAAGCATTGAGAACTTGGGAATTTATGGGCTAGTTTATCACTCTAAGAAAGAAAGTAAATGTTTTAATATATGAATCTATGAGTAGGAATCCTAAAAATATTAGTAATTAATAAAGAAAATATTTTGAAAGGACTGTTTTCATTGCTTTTTTTTGTGGCTAGCAAAGACATTGTCAAGCATTTTGCCAAAAATTGAAAACCCCTAGTAAACTTTAGTTTTGGTAGAATTTTTGTTAGCTTGCTTGATTGTGTGACTGTTTATTTTTTATTTTGTAGCTAGATTTTTTGCATGAGTTTAGTTCAAGAATTGTTTTTGTCAAAATTTTTGGATTTTCGAGTGTGGAAACTTGATAGCCTTGGTCGAGATTGGAGGTTTTTTGGACAAGTTGGAGTTCAAGTTTGCTAGTAGTAGCTACCAAGCATATTGGAACCGGTATAATTTCTTGCCTAAACCTTTACACATCACATGGATTGTGAGTTCATGAGCAATTCATGTTGCATTTGCTAGATACACTACACTTAAGGGGTTGTCTCTTGATTTTATCAATTACTTCCATGCCATGGATTGGATTGATGCACGATTTGCACCATCATTGAGCACTAAGCCCGGCATGAGGCCCCTTTGAGCTATATGTAGTAAATCTTAGATGCACACACACTTTTAAGAGAGCACCTTTTATTGAGCACACATTGTTTCTTGCATGCACAAGAGTTGGGATTTTTATCATTGAGTTAAGAACCCTTTGATTGAGTGGAAAAGGTGGTTGGGTGTGTTTGAGGGTCATAAAAGATGCCATCAATTGTGAAATGGGTTGTTTTCTTGGTCAGTATCATGAGAGCCATAGTTTTTGAGAGAGATTGTGAGATTTTGGGAGGGTGGAGTAGAGTACAATATTTTCTTGTTGAGTTTTGAGAGATGAGATAAAGGATCTAATTTAATCAAGGAATTGTGTTTGCATCTTGCATGATACATGGGCACATGTAGATAGGCTAGGCACTCTTTTTTCCAGTGCATCCATCTTTTTGAGTGAAGCATCACTTGTTTGATTGCATAGCATGGATTTGAAATTGCATTTTTCCCTCAAATCATGTTTGATTTAGCCCGACATACATTTTTAAAGCATGGTCTTTAGGAAACAATGCATAAAAGAAGACAAGTATACCTAAAGCAACAAAATACTTCGGAAGACTCAAAGGGTGTGTTCACCATCATGGAGTTTATGGAAGAAGACATGAGGAAAATTTGGAAGAAATTAGAATACACAAGGGATGGCTTTGAGCTAGTGATGTTAAAGAGTTTAGATTCCATTGAAATTTTCATAATTGGGCCAATGGTTTATGATGTATTTGATTGGTCTAACCTCAACTCGGGATATTTAGTTGATTCGTCTTCAAAAGTGTTACAAAATTAGTGTGGTACTTAAATATGCACTTATATCATTTGAAAGTTTCCAACAATGAATTTGGCAGTTATATATATACTCTAAGCAAGAGTGGGGTGGTATACATGCCTTAATAATACTTGCACATTCTTGCAAACATGAAGGTGTGCAAGAGCAGGCTGCATGTGCACTAGCCAACTTGGCATCTCATGGGGATATTAACGGAAACAATGCTATAGTTGATGGGCAAGAAGTTGGTGCTCTTGAGGCATTAGTACAATTAACTTTCTCACACAATGAAGGTGTTAGGCAAGAATCAACTACAGCCCTAGGGAATCTTTCCTTTGATGTCAGAAATCATGAGGCAATGGCAATTATAGCAACAAGGGGTATTGAGGCATTGGTAGCTCTTGCCCAAAGTTGCAACAATGGTTCTCAAGGCCTTCAAGAAAGGGCTGCTGGAGCTCTTTGGGTCTTGTTAGTATCTGAAGCAAATAAGCTATAGAACATCTTTCTCTCAATGTTGAGGTTGTAAAATCTGTAGCTACAGAGGGAGGAATTGGCATTCTAGCATCATTCGTAAGGTCTCCCAATCCCTAGATTGCTAAGGAAGCAGCTAGAGGCATGTGGAATTTGTCTATTGAGGAAGAGCTCAAGGGTGGCATTGTGGAGGATGGAGGCATTAGGGCACTAATGGATCTAATTTTTAAGCGGTTGAGTGGTGATGAAGGAGTTTTGGAATGAGCAATTGGGACTTGCCAATTTAACAATGGATGATAAATGTTGGCATGGAGGTAGCAATGGCTAATGGCGGCATCATTAACAAAGATAAAGGATGGTGTGATCAAAATGAAAAAAGATTTATGTTTTAAGCCTTTAAGGATTTTGAGGTTCTTTTGATTAAAGCTTTTAAGCCTCATTAAAGCTAAAATAGTTAAGGCTTTTCAAAAAGCAAAAACATAACATGTGTGAGGAGAAGAAAGAAACATCTATATAAGGAGAGAGTAAAGTCTAAAGGGCCCTTGCCCTTCCCATGTTACTCCAATTTGTGTCTTATGAGCGAAGTGAGTGGAGGGTCCCAAACAAGTCTTTGAAGACTTGTTTGTGTTGATCAACCTCATGGAAACTCAAATGCTGAAGGAATGATGTAACAAATTTCAAAGAGGTACGACATGTTTATTTGTTTTTGGACTCAAATTTTAATGATTTGAATCTTGTTGATGCTCTACTTATAGTGTTTGAAGCTAAAATAGGCATATTTTGTCATTTGTATTCGTGAAACATTTCGGTTGTGTGTTGAGCATTGACAAAGTTAATGCCCCTACTGGCACTCCTTATCATCACATTTATAGGTTATGAGAGAGGCTTGTCTTCAATCATCACTTGGAAATGAATCTAATATTAAGAAATAATTAAGAAAGCTACTTGTATATGTTGAAAAGTTGGTTGGCATACTTTGTTTAGAAAACTGAAGAAAACCATGCTTAAATGGAAAATGGGAGATCATCTTTTCCCGATGGAAAATGATCGATGGCAAGGTGAACTCAATAAGTTGGGTGCTTTCTCATATGGAAAATATAAGATAAAGAGCTATACGCAGACTTTTCCTAGGGTTCAATATCAGATCTAGGCAACGTTCCATTTTAGGGGGAATAGAGATGAGATTACATCTTGTAAATAGAGGTATAAAGTTCATGTCTCTCTCTTCTCTTACTTACTATAAACCAAGTGCTGCCATTGACCAAATCTCACTCTTATAGGACCACAATGTGATCACTTGGATTGAGTGCTAGAATGTTGTTAGAGACTATAAAGTCTTGTAGTAGCGTTTAAGTCAATTCTCTTTGGTCGAGGCCAAGCACTTTGTAGAGCAAGGTAGACCCAGGGATACTCAATCAAACCAAGGCTTGAATATTCCTTTGGACTACAGATGGTGGGACCTAGGATAGACCTTCCATGACTACAAAATATTACCTTCTACAATCGAGTAGCAACTACGTTAAATGTAGTATCAGAGCAATAGTTATAGCCGACTTGATGAAGAAAATTGAAGAAGAGAATCCAACAAATGAAACCATGAAAACTAAAAAATAGGAACTACTAGTGAAAGTTTATTGATTGCCAATACGATTGTGTCCCTGGATTTGATCCTAGAATGATAATGGGATGTGTATCGAGAGAGTGATTCTTTATGCACAAATAGGATCAAGAAATAGGATAAAGTAATACAATGCAATAAAAAATGCTTGTGAAGAAGTACTAAAATTGTTATCAATCTTTGTAGTTGAAACCACATAAGGATTAGTTGAAACTCAATGAAAAAATTATATGTAAGAAGAACTTTAATTGTTGCATCATCTATTTCACGAAATATATTGATCTAGATCTAAATGTAAATTTTCTTTGAAAGAAAATATTTTGGACTGTGAAAAATATTTTCACACCTACCAATTTTCAATCTATTGATATCTAGGGTTGGTCCACCTATTTCAATTGGAGTGTGATGCATGGTTACCACTCCATGTATGTTGATTTAGTAAGTGATACATAATATGACTTGTGGAGAATACATTGAACTAAGTGCCTACAATTAGTTTAAATTCCCTCTTACTGTGCTCACATGCTCCCCAGCCACCACTGAAGACCGCCAATTTCCCGTCTCTTGCTACCTTTGCCTTTAACTGCCACCAGGCTTCCTCTCCTCTCTTACTAGCTCTAGCTCAAACACCTTACTGTATCCTCCAACATGTCTAACACCATGATTTCCCACCCTCTGTGATGTCTTTGCCTCATCACGAAGGCTTGCCATGCCACAGTGCTGCTATGGCCCCGCTAGCTGTGACCTCCGCCATCATGTCCTCACCACAATTTTTCTTAGGCCCCATGCTGCTATACCACCAATTCTACCACCACCATAGCCAATTGAATGCACACACACTCCTTAACACACATACACAACTCACAACACATACACACATTAATGCAAACCCACTCACACACACCCATTGTACACACTAATCACATAACTCCCACCCCAAACACACCTCACTCCACACACACAACACATGAACTTCATGTTTTCATGGTAAATCTTATCCACTAAGTGAAAGCTTCAAAGGTTGCAAGTGATGGTCGACTGTATGCTAGTAAGAGTGATATGACGAAGAAAGCATAGGAGTGGGTCATCCTTTTGCTTTCTTCGTATGCTCAAAACGACAGTAGCTACTATTGGATGAAAGGTGGGTTGCAATATGCTGGTAATGGCTGTTATCTGTGAGGATGGTGCTAAAAAACCATGCAGACAAAGTCATCCTATGGTCCAAAGGAAGAGTGATAGCATAGTTCAGGGGAGGGATTGATGAGAAGTCATCCTATGGTCCAAAGGAAGAATGACACCATAGTTCAGGGGAGGGATTGATGAGAAGTCAAGGCAAAGGTCGACATGTTGGAGAAGAGTGGTTGAAAGAAAGAGAGAAGGATAGCAACTGCTGGCTATGGATATATATCGGCACGGGCCCCACGATTTTTCATGGGTTTATCAAGTCCTTGGGTGTCCATGGGTCCCACAAATTAAAAGCCTCCTAAAAGGGGCATTGGTCTTGCCTTGAGGATCTCCCCACGGATTGAACCTTGTATCCCCACCTCACATAGTGGGGCTCTACGCCTCGTGCCCGCAAATCATTTCAATGAAGAACCGTTATCTCATCTCAAGTTAATTGTTAAAAAACAAAAAAGCTGCGCAACCGGCAAGCAACTGGGAGTTACGGGCACGTCCCCGTAGAAGCGGGACCCATACTGATATCTATCTTTGCCCCGTGATCACATGGCACCCGGTCACAGTCGGTGATAATGAAAAGCTCTCACAGTACCAATAGCCATAACGAAGCAAAGCGTGGCCTTAATAAGCCACATAGGGTAGTTAGTGCTACAAAAAATCATGTCAAAGTGACGCTTCAAGGAGGAGAGAGCACGGAAAGCTTTTCGTGGCAGATTTTGGGAAATCCTGATGGCGTGGTTTGTGGCATCGCAGTAATAATTATCAAGGAGACGCCCTCTCATGCTCAAGCTCCTTTTGTCTTTCATGGTGAGGGCTTGGTGAAAGGCCTAAGTGTGACGGAGTTGACGGTCTTCTCATAATAAGCAAGCTATCCTTATCGAAGGAGTGATCACGAGGCAGGCCGAGATTTGCCGTGAGCCCTCAGTGAGATCAGAGAAGAGCGAAATCGTATTGTGCAAAGCCCGGAAGCAGCCCTTGCCACTTCTTGACTAAAGGGATAATTGTGAGAGGAGTGCTAACTCTACTAGACTGTGAGTTAATACAATGTGTCTGCGTCAAATCCAGGTCGCCTCAAAAGCCTGCAGAAAAGCTTATAGTCTAGCTCTGATCGCAAATTGTGAAATGATGTTAACCAATCACCGCATGATGGAACATAAGGTGGCGACTACTGCAGATGGGACAGACAGGCTAGAGATCACCAAGAAGACGGTTAACATATAGGAAGAAAGGGCCAAAATACTAGAGAAGCACACCGCTATAAACATGACCGTCAGCTTCGGACAATCTAACGTATGACTCACATGGGCTGCTAATTGAATGGCAAGGAAGTCACCATGGTGTTTATGCAAAGGAAAAGCAGCATAGAACGTTGACATGAAAAGAAGGCAGGTTGAGTTTAATGATCCTAGTGTTGATGAATCTCAAGCTATGCTCACAATTAATGGTTTTAAGGATTTTTATACTACGATACTAAAGATTCAGGAAGAGGAAGAGCTTATCTATATTGTAACCACTTGTGATCTTTAGTGGAGTGTCCACACTGCAAATCCTATCATGTGTCCTATATCATCTTCCTTCCTTCTTTCTAACTATGATTGCTTGTGATTATATGTATGAACTATGAGTATCCTTCTTGTACCTAATCTAAGCCATTTTAACTTAGTCACAAGCCAAGGAGTTTCGTCACGAGTTCTTATGTGGAGGAAATTAGGATTTACATCAAATTGTATTACCTTGTCAAGTTCTATGCGAGTGGAGTTTTATGAGGGTATATGAGTGACCAAGAGTTCAGGAATCTCCTAAGAGCGATTGCCGGGAGAGGAGTTGAGTGACAAGCTAATTGCCTAAAGTATAGCTGATACGTATTGAGTTATTGGTTTTTTGGATCTGATAGGGCCATTTCATTAGTATTCTCTCTTGCTTTTCTATCTTATTTGTCACCAGTTCCAACTCTTTCGACCATCTAACTTGCTTCATGAGACCCCACGTCTTCCTTCCATGATGAAGGCCAAGGTGAAGAGTCAAGTATGGAAGTAGATACATAGATACTTTTTGGGCAAGATATACTACAGGTCATGGAGTACCTTACACAATTGCATGAACTTAAGTACATGGATGGTGCAGCTGGAATGCAACTTTTGGTTATACGTTTGATGTTCATTGAAGCTTATTATAAGTCCATGGTGACATAAGATGACTCTAGGGATGACCAAATTCTTTGTATGCAAACAATACATCAAGTGCTGGATGCCAGTGTATAGATGAGTAAGTTCGGATATGTAACTTATGCCACTTATGAATTTTGGAAGAAATATGGGGATTTATGTAGGAGGCTTGTTGTAGCATATAAGGATCAACAACATCAATCAGAGAAATAGGAAGAGGATGTTTTTCCCAAGCTTCATTACTTGCCATTGAGGCTGAGTATCAACCTGCTATGGATGCTTTTGAGGATCTGACTGAGGATTTGAGCACTTATGTAGTGAATATCTATGTTGAAAATAATGACGCTATGATTAGCCCTATAGAGGATACTTATGTTGTGACTACGATGCTTTGAGCTACCATATCAATTATATCTTCACCGATTCTAGAGATTTTTTGAGTCACCATTCAGATGATGTGTCTATAGATACTATTGATGTATTAAGTCTCCACACAATTGATGTTTATCTAGATACTCTTGATGTTGTGAGTACCCATGCTGATGATACCTTATAGGAGTTGAAAGCGAATGACAAGGACAATGCATATGTAGACATTCTACGTACTTATGAGGAAGCCTTTGAGGATCATGTACTACTAGATACATTAGAGACTATTGATGTGTTGACTAGTCATACCACGAATGCCTTGGAAGAGCTTGTAGTGGAGAAGTCAGCTATTAGATATATAAAATTTCTTAGCGTGTATGAAGAGGCTTATGTAGCTCATGTGTTGCTTGATGCAAGGACTTAGAGGGATATTGATGACTTGCTTAATGCACATGCTTTGCAAGAGATAGCTGTAGTTTGTGTGAAAGTTCATGAATTAGAGTATATGCCTCTAGTAGATGTTGGTTGTGATGCTCTGTAGGTGGAGAATGTTTTGGATGCTTTGTCTAATGCCTTGACAGGAAATGCAAAGATGATTCAGGATTTGGTATCTTTTGAGGTTTTTAGTGATGTTCAAAGCATATTGGATCCTAGTGATGCTCCACTTATGTTGGATGTGCATTCAAAGGGTTAGAAGAAGTAGCTTCCAGAGTGATGGACTCTTAAAGAGTAGGCATGTTGCTATGCCTATGTTGATGGATATATTTTGAGCATAAATATGGAGATTCCATAGCCTTGAGTGTATGAGATCAATCATCTACGTGCCTATGATCTTGGAGGGGGTGCTTGATATAATGCTAGAGTTATGCTATGAATTGTGATTTTGATCTATGAGCTAGCTGGATGCTTACTGATGCATATGATAAGAGAAAAGGTGGTCATTTGGGTGTTCGACTCAAGTGGATACATAATTGGCACATTCTGAGGATGTGAAAATTAGGAGGGGGTGGATGTTGTGCCGATTGCTATCCACCAAGTGAAAGCTCCAATGGTTGCAAGTGATGGTCCACTATATTCTAGTAGGAGTGATGTGACAAAGACAACATAAGACTGGCTCACAATAATACTTTTAGTTCCATGTAGAGGCTTATACAAATAAACCCTTACTTTCTTATCCCTTGTCCAATTGATTGCGAGGGAGGTCTCTCTCTTTAGGAGTGGAAGCGAAATGTGCTAATCTTTAAGCCCATCTGAATGTCCAAGCATATGTTGTTGTTATGGCATTTATACACATAATGTCTAAGCATATGTTGTTGTTATGGCATTTATACACATAAGGCATTTCAACCTTTGTTAGGCTTTCTACAACTACTTTTGGCCCAAAGAAGACATGCATGCAAAGGCTATTATTAGACAAAAAGGTGCTAGGTTTTGGGGTGTCTTTGCTTTTAGTGTGGCATGAAAGTTTTTGGGAAAAAGCATGAAGGGGGACAACATGAATCACATGATGATGATGAAAATAAGAGGGAGATGAAGAGGAGAAGCTAAGGAATGTGAAGCACTACAAACATTTGGCTTCTTCTTTCTCATCCTTCAGCATGGCTCAACATGGCAATAGCTACTATTCAGATGGAAGGTGGCTTGCAATATGTTGGTAATGGATGTTATCTGTGAGAATGGTGCTAATTTCTAAAAAGCCATGCAAACAAAGTCATCCTATGGTCCAAAGGAAGACCGGCAGCATAGTTCCAGGGAGGGATTGATGAGAAGTCAAGGCAACACATTGGAGAAGAGTGGCTGAAAGAAAGAGAGAACGATAGCAACTCCTTCGATAAGGATAGCTTGCTTGCTGTGAGAAGACCGCCAACTCCATCACATTGGGGCCTTCCACCATGCCCTCATCATGTAAGACAAAATGAATTTGAGCATGACAAGGCGTCTTTCTTATTATTACTGCGCTGCCACAAACCATGCCATCAAGATTGCCCAAAATCTATCACAAGAAGCTTTCCGTGCTCTCTGCTCTTTTCAGAAGCATCACTTTGACATGATTTTTTTTGTAGCACTACCTAGCCTATGTGGCTATTGAGGCCACACTTTACTTTGTGGGAGCTATTGGTAATGTGAGAGTTGCTTTGTTTACGGAGCTAGAAGAACGTATTGCTAGCAGTTGAAGAAGAAAGGAAAGCATGGTGAGGTAGCACTAGAGTCTCCAAGCATTCAT
Organism: Lygodium microphyllum; assembly: GCF_053477565.2. Lineage (NCBI taxonomy): Eukaryota > Viridiplantae > Streptophyta > Polypodiopsida > Schizaeales > Lygodiaceae > Lygodium > Lygodium microphyllum. The sequence goes on from NC_141164.1 coordinate 25,426,945, forward strand.
GGAACCATAGTCTCCGCAGAAGAATCATTACTTCCTCCACATACAACTGTTGCAGGCTCCAATTGTGCTCCTAGACTACAGCAAACCATGCTTCTTTTGCCACACAACCGCCGCTTTCGTCGACATACAGAGTTAGAGCGTTAATGAAGAGGCGGCACCTAATACGCTCAGCAAAACAAAAGGCAAGCATTTAAGCGAACGGTAAGAGTGGTCTCTTATGCAGAGCAAATTAAAGAACGCTGGAACCCGAGTGCATGCAGGCAGAGTGTGCTACAGTGCTGCCGTCCATTTCGCTTCACCATGTAGCTCTCGGAAAGATCAAGCCTTCCAGCAATTGTATTTGACCACAAGCAATAATGGTCTGCTGTGAAAGTAGAGCATGAAAGAGGCATACATCCAGCTCCGGCGGCCATTAACTCTCCGTGAAGTTGCAGGAAGCAACAACGTGCTTGGTGAAGTGTACATAACTATAACTTTAGAGACAAACTAAAAGGGCCCTTGAGCCACTAATTTATCTTCGCAATCAAACACTATCTATCAAACGGAATCACACAAGGACGGAGGGCAGAAGTGCTAAGGGTGATAGTGGAGAAGCTCCTCCTCGGTGCTCTGCTTTTCTCGCTCAGAACTTGAAGGAAGAAGACGAAGGCAGAAACCTTCTTCACCTGCCTCTTCACCATGAGCTCTATTTGCTGCCAACTCAAGCCACCCAGAAGAACACCAATTGGCATTATTATTGTCATGAAGTTGCTATATTCTTGTCAGCTTCATGCATATCTTCATCTCTTCTTCCTAGAGAAGTTAATTCAACCATCGGTTACTACAAGGATTGCAAAATATGCTGCCGTCCATTTCCATATAGTAAAAAAAGAGAGATTTTCTAGATACTTATCAAAGTATCTAGAAAAAGTCTCAACTAGTAAAAGTGGAACACCTTACAAGTTAGTGATCTAGTAAAATATTTCTATATAGAAATTTTTTTAAATTCCTAGTCGATCTAGTAAAATATTCATAGATAAGAAAACTAGTTGAAACCATAGATATAGTAAAATTTTCCTATACAAGAAAACTAGTCTAAACCATTAATACAAGCCATTACCACACTAATATATCATGTTAAGCAAACTAATCATGATTTGTTTACAATGTTGTATTGTTAGCAATAGAATTGTGATTGAATCCACTAAAAAAGTTTTGTCTTGAACACTACATTCACTCTACTTCACCATGTTCTACAGCACCTAAGGTAGGTATAGAGTTGTCATCCTCTTCAGATCAGCTCCACCATTTAAAAAATTAACTCTTGTTAGCTCTTTCTAAGCCTCCCTTCCTTTTTTTTGAAATGCAGATCCTTGTTGCTTCACCAACAATGTTGTCCCTAGATGCATTTCATGCTTACAATCAAACAAGGATATCAAAAGTCTCAAACTTGTGCATAGCGAAAAAAGCTCAGAGCAACAAGAGAAGACCTACCATTTTTAGTAAAATTCCTTCCCTTTGATCCTAAAAGGACTGCAATCTCCCATAGCTCCACAGCATAGATCTACTCTAGTGGTTGTGTGCTTCAAACCCTGTAGTCCTATCCACAACAATGCAAATAATGAAATGATATTTAAATTATTTGCTCATGGTTCCAATTGTATCATACTTACTAATGGGGATAAATGTAATGCCCATCCAAATCAATGCATACTCTTGTGGGAATATGCAATGTTATCTAGACTCTCAAACATTAAGGTTTACCAAACACATATGCTAATGTCGAGTTTTCCCAGAAGATAGGAATCCAATAGATTGAAGTATCATACCAAGTCAAATTGATTTAGCTTACCACTACATGCAAATAGGATATCAAAACCCTCAACTTACATTCTTCATTTTCAATGTTTTAGCAAGTTGTTTAGATAGGTGGATGAAACATACAGATCCATCAAGCTCAAACTTCAACCAATCTAACCTTTTATTGGGCTTGCTACAACCAAAGTAGCAAGAGGTCCATCTAATATAAGAGCACCAAAGTAGCAAGAGCTGTACCTTCTATGGATCTCCTTCATAAGGATACATATCTTGTGGTGGCAATCTAGGGTTTGATATGCTTCCCTCCTCCAAGCACCTTGTTGGCATTGCCCGTGTTTGGAAGAGCTGCTACCATGACCACTCTGACTCCATAGGCAAAAGCTGCTAGATAGAACAAGCCTCTCAGTAGTGAGGTTTCAAGTGCACATATGCTTCATCTAAAAGATTAGACAAAGATTCACAAGAAAGAAGCCTTGATTTGATCAAATGCTAGCTAAACATTGATACTCCTATTAAGAATTATGATGCCGATGAAAAATGTCCTACAAGTAAGCCATATTCCACAAGAATTAGTTAGATTGGTCTTAGCTATTGAATATCCAAGGTGAACCAAAGTACCAATCCATAGATGGTCTCAAGAGAACTCATGAAACTACTCCTTCAAATCCAATATGCCTAATGATTCTTATTAATTCATTAAGCTCCAAGAAGTCGATACAAAAGGGATCATTTTTGAGTTCACTCCTATTGATTCTGTGCATCATGGAATTCAGTGTGATCTCTGTTGAATACATCTCCTACTTCTTCCACATGTCACTGTGAGCCTTCAGCCCTTAGCTTGCCCATTGCTACTAGTGATGTTTGCATTGATGACTGTACTCCCAAACATGTCTATCCACATGCTTTTTGAGAGGGCCTATGGTAAGGGGTGCTTCAAAGGAGAAAGGCATGCACTGTGTTGTTAATTGTTGTCCTAGACACAGTTTTGATAATGATTGTGCATCAAAATTAAGACTTTTTTTTGTGAAAATTGGTACCTGAGCAATGTAGGGATCAATAATTTCAAATGATGTGTTGCTGCTCCCTCAGTTCATAACCTATTTGAAGAGTTGAAATTAGCACCATGTAAAGTTGCAGCTTGTGATCCTTCACATGATGGCTGCAAATTTTGGAGTTAATATACTCATAGCATTATAAAGAAACCAAATTCATTGTTTATACACTCATACATAAAAACCTTCTGGTTGGTTACACCTTAACACCACCTAATACTACAGAATCATAGAGAAAAACCTATCAATAGTGTTTTACAAAATCATAAGGCAGTCCTTCCCACCTTGCCACGGGCCCATTCTTAATTATCCTCATCCTAACCCACCCCTCTCCTTTCTAGTGTACAACTTTCTATACATGATACATCAGCTCCTTGCCCTCCTATTCCTTCCTCGATCTCTATCTTCAACTTTCTTTCCCACCACTTAATGCCTGCTCAACAACATAGCTAGAGGTGAAAGTTGACATCACACATCATGAATACAATTCTTCTCAAGGCCATTTGGGGGGATTGGGAAAGAAAAGCCAAGGAGCTAGGCAAACCCGATATGAAGGAACAACAATTACCCAAGCTCTGTTGATGTCAAGCGTCTCCCTGAAGCTACTCCTAAACCAACAAAGAGAGTGGATAATGGAATTGTCGTGCACTGAATGGCTCTTCCTTACTGAAGATTGGCTACAATGGACCCTCCAAATGTGCCATTGTTACATACTTGGACATCATGGATGGATATCATGATATAACCAATAAGTGTCTATGTATCCTTAAAAAGAAATTCAAACATGATGTACCTCTCATCATGGAGAATGCCTAACTACTACACCATTTTGGAGTGCTAATGTTATCATCTAGCCAACAAACTTTCCATTTTCTACACACTGGGCTGTATATCCAACATCATTACACATTTGTGGATTGTTGTTATTGATATGTTTTAGGAGAGACATCTGTTCAAGTGACACCTCACCTTAAAACTCTTGTACCCCACTACTTTTCTAGAGGTGCAAGCATTGATTAAAGGAAAAGCTTAACTAAAAAATGTGTAGTATAATCACACAACATTGATTGATGGTGCTAAAGCTTGACTTGCAATGTGGAAATACAACATTTTGTATCTCTCATTGTGGAGAATGCTACTACACAACCAAACTTCAAATGTGTATTTCCAAAATCCTAGGTGATAGCATAGCAGTCAATCCAAACATCGAAGAAGATACTTCTAGGGAGGAGTATGTCCCTACAGATGAAATACTTCTTGTAGAATCCATTGCCCAACTTCTAGAGATTTCATAGAAGTATTAACCATTGGTGTAGCAACCTATGAGGATGTTGCATCTCAGGATCTCATACCTACCAATGAAGTTACTTGCATCATACATACCCTTGTTTGTTTGGATGATATAGAACCAACAGCCATTGATGTAGCAAAAAGTACAAGAGATCCCACTTATGACTAGACAAAATTTGGTGATGTTTCTGGCATAAATTCTACTTCTAATATACCTAAAACAAAAGAGGATGTTTCTAACACAGATGCTACTTCTAATATACCTATGGATGAAGATGTTTCTAGCACATATGCCACTTTTAATATGCCTTAAACAAAAGAAGCAGTCTTCTTCTTCAAATAGTGGTCCAACATGTCCTTTTCCTCAAATAGCAGTCCTCTTCCTTGATGGAGCCTACTCTTACTCAAAGTATTAAGCTTGCCAAAATGCAAGTAACTTCTTCAAAAGATGGCAAGTTTATCTCCCTTTTGTTGAGATATCGAGCTCCACTCGTGATACGCCAGGGTGACCGTTGTGTATTTATGTCACCGACTTGTCAGTTGCAGATGCGGTTGGTACATCGCTCATGAATAATAGCTAGATGACAGCTATCCTTATCTACTCTAGTTCGTGGCTCAGTTAGTATGCCACCTTAATTAGTTGAGTTTGGTTTGAGACCCATATATAGGGTTCTTCTATTTCTTTGTACTAGAGTTCTTTTGGCTTACACAACTAAGAAGAGGAAAATTGTTTTCAGCCTCCACCTCTGTGTGTATTCCCCCATTGTGCAAGCAAGAAAGCTACAAGTGAGACTCCTTCCTTCTCTCCCACAATCTTGACATGGTATCAGAGCCTTGTTCGTGGTAAGGAACTCAAGAAAGCAAGCCAAGCTCGTGGTGTTCTGGTAAGAGGAGTAATGTTACTCTCATTTTCTGTTTTGGGAGCAGATCTCTGCAGGTAGCACAGCCGGAAAGTGCAGGAGTGCATTGTCTCAGGTTGAGATGCCCTTTGCGGTGAAGCAAGAGGGTAGTATATGCTGCGGGCAAGGGCTTTAGCCCTTGACGACCTTGTTTTTTTGATTTGAGGCTATTTCGGGGCCTGTTTTGGAGGCGGAAGTTTTCTGCACGCACTCAGGAAAAGGCCCAGTTTTATGCTGTGCAGCCACTGTTCTACAGGTCGGTGAAAAGTTACTGTAGAAATTGCATCATATGCTTGTGCCCAGAGACATTGGGAGTTACAGAATCATCCCTGTTGCCTGTTGATGCAAAATCGTCACTAGGAAGTGATTGTGTGGTCAAATACCACTTTCGTCAGTTTTGCAGATTTGCCTTTGTGAGGCTGAAGCTGTGTTCTTTGTAGTGACAGAATTTTTTGCAGTGTTCTGTAATGGCGTCTGATTCTCTCTCACAGATTGTCACTGAAAAGCTTGACAAGAACAACTTCCAAGCATGGAAGTTTAGAATGATGAATTTCCTTATGGGAAAAGGATATTGGGAATTTGTTGCAGGAAATGAAGAAGAACCAGTTCTTCCTGATGTTCCCAATCAACAGCAAATGCAGGCATTTAAAGCATGGCATGAGAGAGCCAGGAAAGTTATGTATGGACTGTCTATCAGCATTTCAGACTCTATGATTGCGCATATTCAAGATGCAAGTACGCCAAAGGAGGCATGGGATACTTTGTCAAAAATGTATAGCACAAATACGCAAGCCAGGAAAATGCAGCTCAAGCAAGAGTTGCATAATGTGCAAAGAGAAAATATGAGCATCAATGACTACCACATGAAGGTGAAGAAGATTGCAGATGCACTTGCTTCCATTGGGTCACCAATGGAAGATGATGATTTAGTTTCTGTGACCTTGAATGGTCTAGGAAAGGATTATGCACAGTTCTGAACATCCATTTCTGTCCGTGAAAGATTTCCTGATTTTGAGGAGTTGATTGCTCTTCTAATTTCTGAGGAGCAGAGAAATGGTGGTGCATCTTCTTCAAGAGGAACTTCAAAAGAAGCTATCTTCTACTCAAATGCTGGAAGAGGTAGAGGCAGAGGTAGAGAGGCCGATATGGAGGCCGTGGTAGAAATCAGAATATGCAGCAAACTCAAGAAAACCAGTCCTATGGAGGAGGACGTCGTAACTCTAGAGCAGGGGGAGCCAAAGAGGTCATGGTGGATGGCAAAGAGGCCAAAATGCAAACAGTAATGTTGAATGCTACTACTATGGTAAAATGGGTCATATGGCTAAAGACTGCTATAAAAAGCAGAATGACATCATGAATGGAAAACTGCAATAAGGGAATTATGCATCTTCTAGTAGACAGGGTGATGACAGAAATGAGCACTTGTTTATGGTGCAGGGCACATGAACAATTCTGTGACAAGTGCAGAAGAAAGCAATGATGTATGGTATGTTGACTCAGGTGCATCAAACCACATGACAGGTCATGCAGAATGAATGGAGGATGCAAGAAAAATAGAAAAACCAGGATTTGTGGAGACTGGTGATGATACTGCACATCCTATTGTGCAGATTGGAAAAATTCCTTTGTCTATGCAGGATGGGAAAAAGAAATATCTGTCCGATGTATTTCATGTCCCGAATATCACCAAGAATCTGGTTTCTGTTGGTCAAATGGTTGAGCAGGGCTTGCAGGTCAGATTTAATCCTCATGGATGCTTTGTTGAGGATATGAAAAATAAAGGTCGCTTGATAGCAAAAGGAAAGAAGAAGGTCAGAATGTTTACATTGGATGCAGACATGTCTGAATTGAGTGCAGCAATGTTTGCACATGGGACCGGTGTAGTTGCAGATATTGATATCTGGCATAAACGCATTGGTCATGTTAATGTACAATGACTTAAATCAATGCAGGCCCAAAATATTATTGCAGGTTTGCCGAAATTCAAGGTTACAGAAATGCATAAGGTATGTGAAGCCTGTCAGTTTGGAAAACAGGCAAGGAAACCATTTCCTAGACATATTCAAGAGAGTAAGAAGCCATTGGAATTAATCCACTCTGATGTGTGGACAACTAAAGCTGCATCTCTTGGAGGCTGTCATTATTTTGTCAGTTTTATTGATGACTATAGCAGAAAAGTTTGGGTGTATTTTATGAAAAAGAAAAGTGAAGTTTTTGGGCATTTCAAAACTCTTAAAGTGATGGTTGAAAAAGAAACAGGCCTGTAGATAAAATGCCTAAGGTCAGATGGAGGGGGAGAGTACCTCTCAAATGAGTTTGCAAGGTTCCTACAGGAGCATGGCATAAAGCAGCAATATTCATGCAGTCATACCCTACAACAAAATGGAATTGCAGAAAGGAAAAACATGCATATTGGAGGGGTATCTCGTGCCATGCTCAATGAAAAAGACTTGCCGGATTTTTATTGGGCTGAAGCAGTTGCTACAGCAGTCTACATAATGAATAGGACTCCCACTGCAGTAATACATGGAATGACTCCAAAGGAGAGGTATACTGGTAGGAAACCAGATATTTCGCATTTGAAAATTTTTGGTTGCATTGCCTATGTACATGTGCCAGATGAGTTGAGATCCAAGTTGGATCCAAAAGCTGAGAAGTGCATCTTTATTGGTTACTCTCTGCAGCAAAAAGAGTATAGATGCTATAACCCTTCTACTCGTAAGTTTACAGTGAGCAGAGATGTTGTTTTTTATGAGATGACTAGCTGGTATAAATCAGTAAATGTGATTGATGATATAGATGCACAAAATGGTAATGCTGCACAGAATTCACAGCAGCAGTCACAAAATATTAGTGGACCTGGAGCGTCCTCTAGCAGTGGTTCACATTCTTCGCCATGGACAGGCAGATTGAGATCAGGAGAATCTTCTCAAAGCAATGCAGATAGTGGTATGCAGGTATCACGAAAAGGAAAAGAGAAGGTTGATCAGCCCATGTTTGATGTGAATGCAGGTCACTCTTATGTGGATGGTGAATCCAGTGGCTCAGAATAGAGCATTGATGATGAGTTGGGTATTCCTTCTATTGTTACACCTGGAGTAAGGAAGACCAGGGATGTTTTGAGAGCACCTGGGAGTGAACCTACTTTGCGTAGGTCTACGAGAGCTAGGTATCCTGTGGATAGGCTGAATATGATGGATTCACAGCCATTCACTATGCATATATGGTCAAAGTGATTCTGGAACCAGAACCCACTTCTTTTGAGCAAGCCATGGGAAAAGAAAAATGGGAGAAAGCCATGGATGAAGAAATGGATGCCTTGGAAGCAAATGCTACATGGGAATTGGTACCTTTGCCTAAAGGTAAAAATGCAATTGGCTGTAAGTGGGTTTATAAGGTGAAGCACAATGCAGATGGTTCTATGAACAGATACAAGGCAAGATTAGTAGTCAAGGGGTATGCACAAACATATGGCATTGACTATGAAGAAACATTCAGTCCGGTTGCAAGGATGGCAACCGTAAGAGCAGCCATTGCTATGGCTGCATCAAAGGGATGGTCTTTACATCAGATGGATGTAAAGAATGCCTTCTTGCATGATGATTTGCAAGAAGAGGTCTATATGGAGCAGCCACCAGGTTATGTGCATGCTGTTCATCCTGAGTTTGCTTCCAGGTTGAAGAAAGTTTTGTATGGCTTGAAGCAAGCACCTAGAGCATGGTCTGACAAGATAGGACAATATCTTGTCACTATTGGCTTTTAGATTTCCAAGGCAGATTTCTCACTTTATGTGAGAAAAACAAAGAAAGGTATTATGCTACTTGTCATTTATGTTGATGATTTGATTATGACAGGTGACAGTGATGAAGATATCCTTCATGTGAAAATGCTATTGAAGCAGAAGTTTGAGATGAAGGATTTGGAAGAGCTGCGTTATTTCTTGGGCATTGAGGTGATTAGATCACCAAGTGGGATACAGCTCTTGCAGAGGCAGTATGGATTGGACATGCTATCCAAATATGGGATGACAGACTGTAAGCCTATTTGAGTTCCTTTGGAGCAGAATGTGAAGCTGAGCACTGATGCAGGTGAGCTTCTAAAAGACCCTACTATGTACAGACGCATAGTAGGAAGTTTGATTTATATGACTATTACCATGCCAGATTTGAGCTATGCTGTTGAATTGGTAAGTCAGTTTATGCAGGCTCCAAGAAAACCACATTTGGATGCGGCTAGACGCATACTCAGGTATGTGAAGTCCACATTGCAGTATGGACTATTTTATGAGACTGGGGTTCAGATACAGTTGCATGGATACACTGATGTTGATTGGGCTGGTAGTATTTCTGATAGACGATCTACCAGTGGATATGTGTTCTCTTTTGGGAGTGCTGCAGTCACTTGGAGCAGCAAGAAACAGCCTACAGTTGCCTTATCCAGCACAGAGGCTGAGTACAGGGGTGCAGCAATGGCTGCATGTGAGGTAGCTTGATTGCATAAGCTACTTTACGATATGCATCAGTCTACAGATGGGCCAGTTGTCATTTATTGTGACAACATTAGTAGTATACACTTGGCAAATAACCCAGTCTATCATGCTAGAACAAAGCACATTGAGGTGCATTATCACTATGTGCGAGAAAGGGTTTTACTAGGTCTTATTGATCTAGTTTATGTCAGCATAGAGGATCAGATAGCTAACATATTCACGAAGGCATTGGGCGCAGAGAAGCTGCGCAAGTTCAGAGACCTGCTTGATGTGTAGGAATTGGGATTGAGCTCGAGGGGGAGTGTTGAGATATCGAGCTCCACTCGTGATATGCCAGGGTGACCATTGTGTATTTATGTCACGGACTTGTCAGTTGAGATGTAGTTGGTACACCGCTCATGAATAATAGCTAGATGACAGCTATCCTTATCTACTCTAGTTCGTGGCTTAGTTAGTATGCCACCTTAATTAGTTGAGTTTGGTTTGAGACCCATATATAGGGTTCTTCTATTTCTTTGTACTAGAGTTCTTTTTGCTTACACAACTAAGAAGAGGAAAACTGTTTTCAGCCTCCACCTCTATGTGTATTCCCCCATTGTGCAAGCAAGAAAGCTACAAGTGAGACTCCTTCCTTCTCTCCCAAAATCTTGACACCTTTCTCCTTGCATAGATCTCTTCATGCTATCCATAATTCCATTCAGAGTATCAAATCATTGGTCTCTTCCAACATTGACTTGTCATGAAATGAACTGCTGTTATTTTGTATTACAGAGCTTCTAATCTATCCCTAAAACTGTCCACTCAAATCATGATGATTGTTTACATTGATTCACAAAGACACCCTAGTGACTAAATAGAAACACCCATTGAATCAGAACATTGATGATGTGCATATCCATCACTTGCTTGTTAGTGGTGCCAGTAAACAACCGATTTGCTAGGTACCCCGATCAGTGGGCTTCTTTTCTCCAATTCTATGTTACAGTCTCCATTTGCATGAGGTACTAGAGTTAGATTATGGCCGCCTTCTTAAGTCTTCAATTTATGAGTTCTCCCTTTCCCTGATGATCCCAACTCTAAGGATGTAGGCTTGTTATTAACGTTAGTAAAGGGGACCAAGATCTGGTGACAAAGCCTTGAGCAAGGAAGATTATTTGCTCTTGATGCTCGATCTAAAAGATTTCTCACCTTGCTACTCAATCCCAAAAATTGTAGGTTTTGTCTCTTGCTTCATTGTTTCTTTGCCCTTGCTGATCAATTCCAAAGATTTCTCTGAAGCCTTATTAAGTGTAGCTCGAAGTACAACCCTGAAGCCTATCATGCAAAGGAAAACAAAAAATAGCTCTCTCCTATGAGGAAGAATCCTTGAAGTTGGTTTCATGCTACACTACAATGGGGGTCAAATAATAGCAAAAATATCATAACATTAGTTTGTCTAGGTCCTACTATAACATGTAAACTGCAAGTCAAAGTCTTCTATATACAACATTAGGCCATTAATGTGCACATCAATCTACTAACTATCATGATATAACATAGAAGTTTCTATGCATCATAAGAATAAAACATTCCATACATCTCACCAAGGAGAATGTTGTTGTACAACCAAACTTTGGCTATGTATTTCCAAGTTCCCTCCTCATAACATAGCTAGGCACTCCTTGTCTTTATGTATCATGGTACCTACCTCTATGTCCCATTTTACCCAAGTAGCACTGCTTCTTGCACGAATCTGAACCAGTATGTGATCTACTTTCTTAACATCGATATCTGTTGAGAGCACCTCTCTCTCACATTCTGTAATGAGAGATTTGGATCGGGGAAGAAAGGCCAATAAGTGGGAGTTTTTCAAGTCCATCTCCAATAACCAAAAATCCTATAAAAGATTGCTTCATAATCCACCAATATTTATGCATAATCTTATCCCTTCCGTGCTCACTATTACCCTTAGTAAGGAGGACCATGCATCTGGTGAATGGGCCTTGAGCAACCAGGATGCACCTCAAATTGCGGGCCCATCTCTTGCTTCATTTTTTCTCTGCTTTTGTTGCTCGATTCATGAAGATTTCTTCTCGCATTGTTAAAAGATCTCCGATTCTCACCATGTGCAACAAAAGGTGCCAAGATTTGCCTCAAGTTGCGTATTCATCTCTTGCTCCCTACTCAAGCTAGGTAGCACAATAGCTTCTAGGGGTAACAGTTGCAAGAAACACATCTAGATGAGAGTAGTCATTGCTAAAGCCAAGGTCCACAAATGTCTATACATCCAGCGATATAGTCTTTGATTTGGGCAGCCTATAAATTTGTGAAATTTAAGACATTTTCTTTCGTATATGATTATTGATATAAGGGAAGTAGCTTTGATATCATCTAAGTCAAAATATGTCTCCAACTATTTAGCTTCTTGAGGAAAGACTATAGGTTGAATGTGTTTAGAAGATAAGTCCTTGCTTGCATGATATGAAGATCTTTATGGAGGCTAGTTATCTCCTGGAGCCCCGAGAGGAACACCAAGGGAAAGGGAATTCTCTTGCAAGAAAATCTATCTTGTAACATCAACAAGCTTGTTTATCATGTTTCATATTGTCACAATGAAGAAAAGAACACCAGGCACAACAAATCTTCATGCAGCATCATGTAAATCTCCCACGGTTTTTAATAGAATCAACCATATTCTTCAACACCTTCACAAAATCCATCAATAGAACAAAGAAATCAAAGGAATACACCATCTTAGAATGGAAAAAACATCACATAGTATTCATCTTCAATATCTTCATAGTCTTCTATCTCAATCTCTCATATACAATCACTCTGTTTGAATAGAATTGGCTATCTCTGACTCTCTCTCTCTCACTCCATCAATAATACATCATATCCTCACTACAATCTCTCAAAAATTACTCTCAAAATCACTCTTAGGTCGTGGATACCCCTCCCAAGAGGTATGTCTGATATGAAGAGTCACCAGAGCCACTACAGTGTTCTTTCATAGCTCACTACTGTCACTTCACTCTAGTCTTCACTTGAGTCTTTAACAGCTACTTCTTCCACTTCCTTCAGCTCTTTTGCACTTGTATTCACCTCTTTCCAAGGCTAGAAAACTTTCCCAAAGTCACACATACATTCCACAGAACACTTACAGAAGCATACAGAACAGTCTACAGAACAGTACCAAAACAGCTACAGTACAGAACAGAACAGAAGCAGAACAGAAGCAGAAGCTCTACAGAAGACCTACAGAAGGTTACAGAAGGTCATCAAAACCTCATAACTCATTCTCAAATCATTCCAAACTCTCACAAACCATTCAATAAACTTTCACAAGATCTCATTCTTCATCAATCAATACTTCATCCCTCCTTACAGAAGACAATCAGAACAAAACAGACCAAAACAGAACAAAACAGAAGGTATACAGAACCAATCAGAACCTATCAGAACATCACAGAACCATCAACAAACATCATGATCTTCCAAAACACAATCATTATCATCCAAAACACTCTCAATCCACTTCCAAATCAACCAATCATCTCATAAAATCAACCATTCAGCTCTCAAAAACAACAAAAATCAGCCAAAAAACAAGTCATTTCAACACTCAACATATCCCCACACTTAATAAGGAAGCGTCCTCGCGACCCAGGAAAAAGGGAATACAAGTTCATAGAAAAGCTTCGCTGTGATCTTCATTATCTTTTCAAAAAGAATCCATCCACCACGACCCCAACTTATAACCTGTTTCTGATATAAAAATTCAAAGAAAGGAAAAATCTTTTTAAATTAACACCTCTTATCAAACTAAAAATCATCACAAATTTGTAAAGGATATAAGAGTTTGCTTCTTCTTCATCATCTTCATCTGCTTCAACTCTCCAACCACGACCATAACTCTACAAATCTCCAAAACATAGCTCGTACACAAAATCCAATAGGAAACCACCACGTTCGTTTGACATAAATAAACTCACAACACTAATACACAACACAACCATCTGAATGACTTTCTCAAAAAGAAGAGCTTGGCATTAAAAAGCTTCCACCATACATTGGAAAGGCATCAATGAAGATGATCCCTCTTAAAAGATTGATGTTGTCTGAATCGATCCATAGATAAGGATTCATCTACAAAGTTTTTAGGAGGATTTTGAAAAAATTGGAGACAACACATCCTTTCCAACAGGACTAGGTATCTGCTAGGCAAACAGAGGGCATGAAAATACAATATCTCCAGCTGTTGGGAATCAATGCTAACATTGACATTCATGCACAACTTTGGGATAGGCTTTGAATCAGTATGGGAATGCCTATGCATATACGCCAGGTACCAGGCAAAGTGAGCAGTTAATCTCACTGAGGGATCTGCAGACTGTGAATATTGTTGGGCAAAATGAACATAGTTTTGATAAGCTTGACTTGAAGCTGTCCATTCTCCCGGAATTACTGGCCAATTAATCTGCGGTCCTGTAAGGCAATCATCCGAACTCCATCCTCTTCTTTTGGAAATCTGAGTATCAAAACCGGCACAGTCACTAACCAACTGAGGTGGTTGAGATATGGAAGTGCTAGGAGAGGGTAGTGGAATAAGGGAAAGTGGATGTAGGGAAGGATAGGAAAAATCATAAAAGGAAGAAAAGGTTAAAGAAGGAGTGGCAGAAATTTGTAAGGAATCACTAAGGAACGGTGTTAACTGATAAATAGGAAATGTGGAGGGTACATTAATGAGGGGTGAAGGACAGGGTGGAGAAGGGGAAAATACCCTATCCTCAATAAAGGAACAGTAAGTGAAAATAGGAATTCGAGGGAAATTGGAAGGTTGGAAAAGAAGTGGTAAAATTACTGTGGAATTTGTTTGACAAAGGGAAATATATACAGCATAGCGGTGAGCCAATTGTTGGTAATAGAGGAGGGTAGGAACAGAAGGTCCCAAAAGAGATCGTCTATGATAGGCATCAAAGAAGATAGCATCAAATGGATTATGTTTGGAAAGATAGGTTAAGAGATCCATCCTCAGTTGGTTAGTACTCTGTACAAAGGTAGGAGCTGTGTTTTGTCTTTGATTGAGGACCACCGAATCAATCATTGAATGCCACGGATTATCCTGACAATCAGCTACTTTGGAGGAATAACTTTGAAGCATATCAGCTATGCGCAACTCCAAATGATTGACATACAGAACAGCCTGTAAGACCACATCCCCCACATACCATGCCATATCTACCTCATATGGAATTAACAAATCTCCTCGTAGATACATGTATGACATCAACATGGTGTCTGGCGTGACAGAATCTTCAAAGAGCATTCTAACTACCTCTGTCAACAACTCAGTAGACCAAGCCCCACTCCAGCCATCCTCTGGAAAAGGTAAATCCATCGTGGAAAGCTTCATGTAGAAGACCAACTTCTGTAAGTGGTAGTGGACAAAGAAAGAATGGTCTGGTAAGACATATTCCTGAAACTGTTCAAAGGTAGACCATAACAAGTCCATTCTGGACTGCAATCTTTCCACTTTATCTTGGAATAGAGGGCACAAAGTAGCCTGTCTCTGTAGGGCAGCCAAGTCCTGCTGTGAAAGAGAAGGAATCAATGGAACAGGAGGGCTTGGAGGAACAGAGCGGGACTTTGCAAGCTGATCTTGCAACTGCTGGATTTGGGAGGCTTGGTTGGCCACTGTGTCATTAGCCATCTGTAAAGCTGAAAGCTTGGCATCTAAAAGAACTTGGAATTCTTGCACTTCGCTGGACATCCTCTCCTTCTCTGCTGAAAGGCTAGTAACCTGTGACTGAGCCTCGAATAACTGGGTCTTCAATGAAGCAATCTCATCGCTTTGAGTGGCAAGCAGTTGGGTTTGCTGTTCCATTTGCTTAAATAAATCTGCTAGGGTATCCTTAGCAGAAGCTAACTCAGATGTTGCCTTATGCAACTGGTCTTTAGACTGCATGAGCTCTTCATAGAAAGATGCGTACAGCTGTTGAACACAGGCTGTCACTGACAACTCAATGGAACTTTGAATATCCTTGCAGAGGAAAGGAATGGCATCTCCTGAAATGAGACTGTTTAGGGAAGGAACTGAGATCTCCAAGGATCCTTCTCGATGTGCTCTGAATAGGTTATTGCAAGTGAGATACCCAGGGAGTTCACTGCCAAAAGTAGCAGGGATAGGTACTGAGGGAAGTACAGCAGGGGCTTTATCCGCTACCCTCTTCAAGCGTTTGCGCTGTATGACCAGGGGAGGCGGAGAATCATCATCCTCAATGTCAATAGGTTCTGACTCTTCTGAAGGTGGAGGAGGAGGTACTGGATCTGATGGAGGAGGTGGAGGCACAGCACAGTCTTCTGTAAACCTGAATAGGTCAAGAAGGCAGACAAATATGATCCGTAGGTAACATTGGTAACATTACCCCTCGTGACTTTAACAAAATGCTGATCCATTTTAGTAAGGAGGTATGTGCTCCAATCAATAGCAACTCCTTTCAGCACCATCCTGGAAGCTGTGAAAAGCTCTTTGGACAAATAGTGGGATGGTGTTTTGGCAGGCATGAACCTATCCTGAAGGAACTGGCACATCGTCTTCCAGACGGGATCAGTAATCATAGAAAACGAAACTCCTGAAGAGTTTATCACCTTCTTAACATCAAGGACTTCCCTTGTCTGCTTCTGCAACAGCTTGAGAATCTCTTCATTAGAGAAGAGCTGACGAGTGGTCACAAAAGGTTCTCCTTTGGAGGGTAAAGATAGAGCCTTCCCTAAGCCTCGAGACGTCAATGTCATAGACATTCCTTGGACTACGCCTGTCTTCTTGCTGTAAGAGGCCAGGAACTCATCACATAAGGACGGATCCTCCAGAAGCAATGGAAAAGGAGTGGCCACAAAAGCAGCAAGTCCTGCCTTCGTGAGGGGCTCAAAAGTAAGTAGGGACGAGTAATCCCTACTAACTAGTGGGACGTACTGGATAGGGGGAGGAGCATGAGAAGGCGCCATTCAGATGGTTACACACACACCACAAACACAGACAATCAAGGAGAATGCCTGCAAAGCAACATACAAAAATCAAGGATAAGAGAATTACCAATCAAACGTAACTCGACCTACTAACCCCAAGCAAACCACATCCTAGAAAAAATTTGACATGACCTTGAGACAAATGTGACCGAAAGCTTCATGCGATGCATCAGACAAACACCCTGAACCCTGTATCAGGCAATAAAATAAAAAACTGCATACCGTACCCGTAACCGTAACTAAGACAGGAAACCAAAACCATACCATATCCGACACAAATCAATACGACATCTGTTATAGAACCAAGACTGGACCATGGAAAATAACACTAATAACTGTGCATACCCATCCCACGAAACGGTTCATTGAAAAGGGGAATTAAGTGCAGTGAGGGGGGAGTTATTTAATGAAGGGTTGATTTTAATCAATTATTAAAAATAGGTGAATTTTGATTAGGTGATAAACCTTAATAAGAAAACGGCGGTTCCTTATTACAAATTTATTTACCAATTATTAGGTTAAGCGATGCAGTTATTCGATTCCCGGACTTCGATTCCCGACTGGGTCTCTAAATGCAATTCATTGATTACAAATTAAAGTGATGTGGAGCGCTTTTTTGCCAGCGCGTGCTCATGTGACGGCTGGTTTATTTTAATTTAAAATTTAAAGTGCCTTTTTAGCGCACGTAGCGCGTGCTAAGTGAACGGCTAGTTCATTTTAATTTAAAAAAATGTGTATTTAGCGTGAATGCGCGTGGAAATAGTGAGTGAATTAAATGGTTCATTTTAACAATTAATTTGTGATTAAGGGGGAAAATAAAAATAAATAAAGCACATAAAATAAATACCTGGAAGGGGTGTGTATGTAATGCAGGAATGCGCACGGAAGAGTTCCAATAAAGGAAAAGTAAAGAGCACTGATGAAACAACAATGACAACACCTTAGCAGATGTGTTGATTTGGTTTGTGTTGGTTTGTTATTTTTATTTATTTTTTAATTTTTAGTTGTGATTATTTATATTTGAATAAAGGAAAAATGATGAAGGGAGGTGAGGGAAATTTTTGAGAATTGTTTTTAGAAATTTTTAGAATTTTTTAAATGAATTTTCTACATTTATGGGCAATTTAGGGGTAAATTTAGGAAATGTGGAATTTTCAGAAATTATAGGGTAGACAATTTCCAGCAGACAAATTTCCAAAAATTGACAAAAGGCAAAAGGAATTTTTAGAAATTTTTCTGAAATTTTTTAATGGAAAATTAATGTAGTGATTAATTAAATCACCTAAATCACATTAATCAAATAAGTCAGTTAAACATAAGTCAATTAAGTCAGGTTAGTGGGATAAGTCAGGTTAGTCTACCTAAGTCTAGTCAAGTAAGTCAAGGTTGATTAGGTTAGTCTGGGTTAGTCTAGGGTGGACTAAGTCAATTAGGTTAGTCTGGGGTCAGTCTAGGTTAGTTAAGTTAGTCTAGGTAAGTTCTAACTAACCTAGGTGAGACTAACTAACCTAGGGTTAGTTAGTGGGGGGGAAGACTAACCTGAGGTAGGTTAGTTGACTAACTACAGTTAGGTTAGGGTTAACCTAACCCTAGTGAGGTTAGTTTTTAACCTAACCCTAGTTAAGTTAGTTTTTAACCTAAGTTAGTTAAGGTTAACTAAAGCTAGGTTAGTAATTAATCACAATTAGGTTAGTGTTAACTAATCTAAGGTTAGTGGCTAACCTGGGGCAGGTGAGAGGGTGGGAGGTGGTAGAGGGGGAGGAGGCGGAGACGCTGGGAGGGGCGGTGGAGGAGAAGGAGACGCTGGGAGGGGCGGGGGAGGAGGAGGTCGCTGGGGGCGGGGGAGGAGGAGAGAGTCGCTGGGGGGGGCGGGGGAGGAGGAGGAGTCGCTGGGGGGGGAGGCGACGGGGGTAGGTAGCGATGGCGGGGGGAAGGGAGAACGCAGAAGGAGAGAGAGAAAGAAAGAGGTGGAGAAGGCGGTTGGGGAAGGGGTGGCAGTTGGGGGGGGAAGGGGTGGGAGGAAAGGGTGGGTGCCCATGGGGGGCCATGGGGGGAAGGGGTGGGGAGAAAGGGTGGGGTTATGGGCGGGGTAGGGATCCCAGGAGGATAGGGGGTGCCCGAAGGAAGGGGAAGGGTGGTAAGGGACGGGTGCGTACCCCCGTCCCGCGCACGTGCGCGGGGCGGGGTAAAAAAATTTGCCGTGACGGGATTGAAATGGCACGGGGAAGACGGTACGGGTTACGCGGACACGACCGAGGCGCGTGGAGATTCGTAAAATCGAAAAAGGGCGCGTTCACGCGCAAAACGGGCGCGAGAAAAAACGTAAAAAGAAAGAAAAATTAATAACTCCCAATCCGGACGTCAAAACGAAATAGCGTAAAAACGAAAAGTGGGCAGGACGACAGGGGGGAAACAAGGAAAATACGGGACGGGGGTTCCGGGAGGGGTAAAGGGCGGTCACGTGCAAAAACCCAAAAAAACGAACCAAAAACGCAATTTAAAAATTAATATCGAAAGATCCGTGCATCGGAATGAGGTGCGGAAAAAAGGAAAACTGTGCAGAAAGATGTGTCCGACAATCCTATCATGTCAAAACATAATTCCGACTAAGGTAAGACACGTTCACATGGAAAAAACCCAAAAAACAAACCCGAAAATGAGATCGGAAATTAATATCGGACGAACCATTTACCGGAATAACATGCATTAAGAAGGAAAAATGTCCGCAGAAAGGAGTGGCATAGGGTTATCATGTTAAACCGCAGTTCCGGCGGAAATAGGAGGGGTTCACATGTGAAAAACTCCAAAAATACTCCCGAAAACTCATTTAAAAATTAATAAGTAAAAATCCGGAAGTCGAAAAAGGGTGGAGGAAAAAGGAAAAAGGTGGGGGAAGGCACAGGGGACACGGCTGTCAAATCAAATTGGAATTCCGATGCAAACAGGGTAGGTTCACATGGAAAAATGTCAAAAAATACACACGAAAAAGTCGTGAAAACTCGGAAAACTAATAACGAACAAACCATGTATCGAAATGATGCAGAATAAAAAGGAAAAATATCAGGGAAAAAGCGCTAGTCAGGGCTATGACGTCAGAGCATGAGTCTGAAGCAAGAAAAGCGCGTTCACATGGAAAATCGTCTAAATTGCGTAAAATGCTTCAAAAATTAATAACTCAAAAACCGTGCACCGGAACAGGGGTAGGTAAAAAGGAAAAATGAACAGTTCAATGGAAGGAACAGGGCTATGAGGTTAGATTTGGACTTTGGTGAATGTAAGAGGCATTCACATAGCAGGACCTCAAAATCAAGGAATGAAGGAAAACTGCAGGGGAATAGCCCCAAGGGTGGGTGGAACATAACCGGATGGGTGGGAAGGAATCCCATTAGGGTAAAAGCAAGGCAAGGCATTCATGCATGAACATGTTAAGGCATATGCAGAAAAGTATGCACGGGAGACGCGCAGGGACGCGTCCCCACACTTAAGACCGTAACGGATAGGGTTAACCAAGCAACAGGGACCTAGGACCACGCCACAGACCACCCACTAACTTCCCCACACTTAAAACATGACCGTCACGAAGAAACCAAAGTGTAGGGTTAGAAAAACTTGGCCCATTTCATCAAGAATCAAGGTTGAGTGTCGATGGCACGTCCAGTGTGGTTGTCGGCGCGGGAGGGACCAAGGCATCTTCTCGGCACACGTTCGTCATGGCAAGGACCACGCGGCAGTACCTAGGGAGGTAGCTGATGGAAGGAATCGCAGGAAATTCATCGATGATGAGGGATACTACACTCAACTCACAATCACTCAATTTGGAATGAAAGAACAGTCACTCGCCCCATGACTGATATCACTTTGAGGAAGAATGATTAAAACCCATATCGCATACCCGGTTGAGGCATCAACAAGGAGGAATGGTGCAGAAGGAGTATGCCAGGGTGCACAGTTGATGGTGCAGTAGTGCGTCCAACCCGTCTGGCATAGGTGCAAGGAGGAAGGCAAGGGAGCCTTATGGTGCAGTGCACAGAACCGGGTGATGTGTTTTGTGTTGACGGTAAAAATCCATCCCGTGGGTGCATAGGGAAACGGGAACATACCTGACTCCAAGTGTCGTAACGTCCCTCAATCTCACCTCTCGGTAATTGATTGAAGAAACTCCAGTCACACTCAACCCACCCTCTGTCTCACGCTCTGTGGATAGATACAGGAGGGCAGCCTTTTCCTGAAACCCATTGATGTAATCCTCACAGTCGCTTGTGCAAAGGTTGTATGCCTTGTGCGCATTTGATGGTGCAACAGTGCATCCCGCCTTGTGCCGGCATACGGTGCGAGAAGGAAGGCAAGGAAGCCTTACAGTGCAGTGCACAGAAACAAATTGTGCTTTGTGCTTTGAGAGGCCCATCCCGTGCGTGCAACACTTCATTCACACTACTCACCTCTCATTTGATTTGAAGGGAAAAGGCTGGTCTCTCGCCCCACCCTTTGTCTCACTCTCTGTTGATAATTACAGAGGGCAACCCATACTCACTTCCCCATCCGGTTAGGATGAAAGCTCACATCACTCAAGGGGTTGTCGATGAAGATCGCGTCATCAGTTGTTGAAGAGGCGTACCCAGGGAGGTAGCCATCAAATCGAACATTGTGTTGGATAGGAATATGTCGTCTGCTAGAGGATAGTTAGTCACTTTGCAGAGAGACCCATGACACAGCGTACCAAGGGAGGCAGCTTCGGAATTGGATCCTAAGGATATCAATCAATGAATCCACTTTCTGGACTGCTGGGTGTTACCACGTTTTCCACAGCCAGCTTCTCGCCCAAGGGTGTTTACCACCTTTTCTTGGAACGAGGCCTGCTATGACAGGGAATTGCTTCCTTTTCTCTCATAACAGATTTGTTTATTTGTTTTTTTTCCTTTCTTCTTTGGTTTTTTTCTATTTTTTTTTTTCTTATTTTCCCCTATTCCCGAGGGTGTTTCCATCTTTTCTGGAAGAATAGGTCGGCATGACAGGAACCTAAGTCCTTTTCTCCCATGACCGATATGTTTTTTTTTTTCTTCATATTGAACAAGGAAATGGTAGAAAGACCATGTGTCAGAACCCACCTCGCCACTGTCGCTGGTGGAAAATAGAGGATAAGAGATCAAGGCTGAAAGGGGGTTTGGAGGGGACAGAGCGTTGCGTCCACTTCATCAGGAGTGATTGAAGAACGGCTAACAGAAGTGTCATCATAAGAAGTACAGTGCCGCGCCAGCGAGGGAAAAGATCAAGTGTCTGTAATTGTCAAGATCCCCAAGGAGGGAAGTACTTCTTCAGGCGATATCCATTGATCAGAAAGGGATCATCAGAGGCATCAACGGTCTGTACTTGGACAGAACCATTAGGGTTGACTACAAATACCTTATAGGGGCCCATCCACCGCTGTTGGAGCTTGCCAGGAAACTTGCCAAAGCGTGAATCATAGGCTAGGACCAAATCACCTTCTTTGAACTCCTTGTGCTTGATGAAACTGTCATGGTAAGCCTTACGTCGAGCTTGCGTGGCTTCCATGCACCGTAGAGCCAGCCTACGAATTTCGTCCAAACATTCCAAGTGCAAGAGACGACGTTGCAGTGAATCATCATCCCCCAAACGCTCTTTGATCGCCACTCTCAAAGAGGGTAGTTCCAGTTCAACAGGAAAAACAGCTTCTGTACCATACACCAACTGGAAAGGTGTTTGTCCCGTTGTTGCTTTATGGGAGGTTCTGTACGCCCAGAGGGCCTTTGTAAGTCGATCGTCCCAATCACGACGATGTGCGGCAATTGTTCTTGTCAGAATTGAGCAAAGGATGCGATTGGTGACTTCGACTTGGGCCGTTGGCTCTGGGGTAATAAGGAGTGGACTTGCGATGGCGGATCTTATACAACTCTGTCAACTCTTCCATGACTTTGTTGAGGAAATGAGTGCCTCTATCACTTACCAGCTCTAAGGGACTGCCAAAACGGGTGATGATATTCTCGTACATGAACAGGGCCACGCTGTTACCATCGTCCCGCTTTAGGGCTTTAGCTTCACACCACTTTGTAACATAATCCGTACATACGAGGATGTATCGGTTCTGTTTCCTTCTGGTGGGAGGGTCGATCGGACCTACGAAGTCAATGCCCCACTTCTCAAACGGCTTCAACGGAAGGATAGGTTGCAGTGGCATGGCACTTGTCTTGGTGGGTTTCCCCATTCTTTGACAAGCATCACATCTTTTACAGTAATCATAGGCATCCTTGTGAATGGTAGACCACCAATATCCTGCTAGCAGAGCCTTCCTGGCTGTAGCTTCTCCTGCAAAGTGACCTCCACATGGCTCGTCGTGGCAGGCCTTCAGAACAATCCCAATCTCATCTCCTGCAACACATCTTCTGAGTACTTCATCTTTGCTTTTCTTGTACAGTGCACCACCTAGCAGGGTGTAGGGGGCTGATTCTAGCATGAGCTTCTTCCTTTCCCGACTAGAAATACCAGGAGGGTACTGTTGGGTTGCTAACAGATTGGCAATGTCTGCATACCAGGGAGTTACAATTTCTACCAAGAATAGGGAAGCATCAGGGAGGTCTGGATCATCTTGCTCCTCGTCTGCAGTTTGTGGGATACGCGACAGATGATCAGCCAGAACATGAGAACGACCAGGCTTAGTAATCACCTCAAAGTCGAACTCCTGGAATAAAAGGAGCCATCTCATCATTCGTCCTTTCACATCTGCTTTGTTCATTAGGAAGGATAGGGCCTCATGATCCACATAAAATTTAAAGTGGGTAGATAGGAGGTAATGGCGAAACTTCTCCAGGGCAAACACCATTGCCAAGCACTCCAACTCGGTCACTGTATAGTTCCGTTCCCTCTCAGTGACTTTTCGGCTTGCATAATAGATCGGTTGATCCAACTTCGAGGAGCCCTTTTGGCAGAGGACAGCACCTAAACCTTCAATTGATGCATCAGTGTGTACATGGAACTCTTTCGTCCAATCAGGAGGTTGCAGGATGGGTGCCTCTATCAGACACTGCTTCAGAGTGTGGAAGGCTTTGTCACACTCTTCCGTCCAAGTAAACTCTGCATCTTTCCTCAGGAGCTTATGCAAGGAGGTTGCCTTTGTTGCAAAATGAGCTATGAACCTTCTGTAGTAACCCACATGGCCTAGGAATCCCCTCAACTGTTTGAGGTTGGTGGGTGCTGTCAGAGCTGCAATCTTTTCGATCTTTGCAGGGTCTGTTGATATCCCTTGTGCTGAGACAATGTGGCCCAACAGAACTCCAGAAGAGACCCCAAAGATGCATTTGTCGGGGTTAAGGGAAATCCCATACTCCTGGCATCGGTCAAAGCATTGTTCCAAATGTCCCTAGTGTTCACTGATCAAACTATAGACACAGAAGTCATCCAAATATACCTCAATAAAGTCATGCAGATGATTTTGAAATGCAGCCATCATGACTCGTTGGAAAGTAGCAGGGGCATTGCAGAGGCCAAATGGCATCACTCGGTAAGCATAGGTCCCCCATTCTGTGGTGAAGGTTGTTTTGGATTGGTCTTCTTCTACGATTTGGACTTGGTTGTATCCACTGAATCCATCCAGAAGGGAATAAAGCTCATGTCCTGCCACTGTGTCCAATAGTTGGTCTGTGAAAGGGATAGGAAAATGATCCTTCTTCGTCTTGGAATTAAGCTTTCGGAAATCCACACATATTCGCAATTTTCCATTCTTCTTGGGTACAACCACGATGGGTGAAACCCATTCACTGTTTGCCACTAGATAAATGAACTCGACTTCCAGAAGCTTCAGCAGCTCCGCTTTTACCAATGTGGAATAATTCGGGTTCATTCGCCTTTGTCGTTGCCGTACTGGCTTGGCATCAGGCTCCAAGTCAATATGATGTTGACATATTGTGGGATCAATCCCCTTTAGGTCTTTGTAAGACCATGCAAACATGTCCAAATTCTCTTTCATCAAGTTGTACAAAGTTGACAACTCCTCTTCTGGGAGGCTGCTATCCACCTTCAAGTGGCGTTCAGTACCTTCTGAATCCACAAAGGTTAACTGCCTTTCACCTTCTACTTCACGAATGAAGGTCCCGCGGACTGCTTCTGGGTAGAGATCCGACTCCTTCAAGGGAGTGGTATCCTCTTCGGATGTCCCACTAGAACCAACTTCTTCTTTTGGTGGAGACTTAGGTTGCTCCTTAAGACGTTGGAATGGGATAAGCGCCGTTTCGGGTTTGATTTCAAGAGTAATTACCTCTTGGCTTGAAGACTCATCTTTTGATGATGACACATCCAGGAACGTCACATAACAGGGACCCTCTGATGCCTGTTGGGTTTGTGGGACTGGTGCTTGTTGGCACGGTGTATCATCATCATCTTTCTTTGGCAAGGATGGGTTAGGACGGCAGGAGCCACACTTAAAAGACGGCTTGCTCTTCTTAATCCATTTCTTATAAAGGTTTTGCATATGAGAAGATCCATTTACCAGACCAAATGGTACCATCGCCATTCTGTCCCATAGCATGAGCTCATCGGCTTCTGATGCTTCTGGAACTTCTTCCTCAAATGTATCCTCTTCAGGTGGGATAGATTCTTCTGGCTCACTTTCATAATCTTCTTCGTCCATATCATATCCATCCTCTTCTGTTTCTGTCTCTATCTGTGTCTCTGCTTCTGCTTTTGTTTCTGCTTCTGTCTCTGTTTCTGTCTCTGTTTCTGCTTCTGTTTCTGCTTCTGCTTCTGTCTCTGTAGGAGCTCTGTAACAGAAGAACAGATTCTCTGGTTCCTCTCCTGCCTCTGTCTCAGGCTCTGCTATGGCCATATAACAGGGAGAGCAGTACATCCATGCTTCTATCTCACTATCAGAAGTGATTTCAGAAGTCATTCCCGATTCAGGCAGGAAGTATTCACCCATTGATAATGGCTTTGCATCTTTTGGAAGTCGGCTTACAGTATCCACTGTTAAGGAACGTGCCACTGTTTTCTTGGGAAGGATCTGTTTGACAGCATCTTCGTCTGCTGACGTTCCATCCGTAACCTCATTAGGGGAGTCAGAAGATAATTCCAAGGAGGTGGATCCATGTCCTTTTTGAGAACCATACAGTTTCAGCACCACTTTGTTGGGTCCTCTACCCAAGGTCAAGGTTCCTTTGAGCCAATCCGTCCTTGCTCTGGCTTCAAAAAGCCATGGTCTGCCTAGTAACAGAGGATAGGATGTACCATAAGAGTTTGGCTTCACCACCAAATAGGTCAGCCAATAATCTTTTCCAGCCATAGTAGTCTTCACATATGGAAGAATGCCCAAAGGCTTGATTCTACTCTGATCCGCCAGTCTGATGAGCCATTGGGTTGGTTGCACACCTTGTAGGCCTAGATCCTTCATTGTAACATCCGTCATAATGTTCACCGATGAACCACCATCAATCAGTGCATTTGCGATGAAGCAGCCTTCTATCCACACGCCAGTCTCTGGGGTACCCGGATCTAGGAAAGCATTAGCCACATCCACTTCTTTTACAGGCTCTGGAGCCTTGTTGGACTTTGTCACTGTTGAGGGAGCAATCCTTAAACCACGTCTTTTTGTCAGTATACTTTTGAAACTTTTCCGGCAACTGGGGGACAACATCAATAATTGTCGAAATGTGAGGTTTGGTCTAAAGGTATCTAGATCTCTGACCAGATCATATTCCTTAATAGGATCCACTGGCTTCTCTAACCGGTTAGGGAATGGGGCAACACCCATTTTCATTTTCCCTCTTTCTTCCATCAGAGGAATTACAGGAGCTTCTTCTGCCACTTGTGGCACTTTCTCCTCTTCTGTATCCTGGACCTCTGGTCCTGCCTCTGTAACTGTCTCTGTAACTCTCTGTGGCACTGTAGGGCTCTGTACGGCACTGTTAGGCTCTGTTCTGTTCTGTTCTTCTGGTGGAAGATTGAACTTCACTGTTCTGGCAGGAGGGTTATTTTCTTTCTGGATAGGTGGTTCATTCTGCTTTGCACGCGTGATGGCAG
Source organism: Lygodium microphyllum (assembly GCF_053477565.2). NCBI lineage: Eukaryota > Viridiplantae > Streptophyta > Polypodiopsida > Schizaeales > Lygodiaceae > Lygodium > Lygodium microphyllum. The sequence goes on from NC_141164.1 coordinate 25,453,503, forward strand.
CAACTTCCAATTCCACCAAATTGGAGGTAGGCTCTTGGGCCTTGGCTGGACTATCAGTAGCACTGTTTTTCACTGGGGTTGGGCTTGGACAGTCTTTTGCAGTGTGGCCTTCTCCTTTGCAACGACTGCATAAGGGCTTGTAATCCACTGACCTTCGAGGATTTGGACAATTTGGTGAGATGTGTCACTTTTCTCCGCATCTGTAACACTCCACTTCTGATCTCTGACCACCGCCAGACTGTCTTCCTCTGTAACTTTGAGAGGGAAATCTTCTGGGTCCGAAATTAGGACCAAACTCTCTAGGCTTGGGTCCAATATCTTGTGTTGTCATTTTGGATTCCAACAAGTTAAATCTTGCGTCTTCTTCCTTCCTTCTCCTATCATGCATCTCCTTCAGAGAGCAAATGTCCTCTGTATGATTCTTCCGCAAACAGTAGGAACAGAAGGCTCCAGGGATGGTTGGTTTTCGTGTGCATTCAGTGGCTAAATGGCCTGCTTGATGACACTTACCACACCAAGTATTTGACCGCATCACATCTCTTCCTGCTCCTGCAACGTTGGATATGCTTGCGGTATTCACTTTCAACGTCTGTAGTTGTTCTGTAATCACATCCATCAACTCCTTTTTGATGTTTGCAACTGAGTTGGATAAATAATCCTTCAAGCTTTCTCCTCCGGACGTACTCGCAGGAGGGTTATTTTGAGGAGTCTCTGTAATCACTGCATAAACGGGTTGGGCTGGTACAGAGGGGTCTCTGTTCTGGTTCTGATTCAGTGCTCCTATTTGAAATGTTGGCTGTTGACTCCAGTTGGTAGGATTCCACTGTTGCTGCTGATTTGGCATTGAGGAAATTGGTTGGGACCATTGTTGTTGTGGTTGAGCCATCATTTGAGGCATGGATTGTGGCCACTGTGGATTTGGTGCACTGTACTGTGATACCGGGGGCATCTGTTGGTAGGGATAGGGAACAGTCCCTGGAACTGCATTTGGTGGGTACATCATTCCTGGCATCAGAGGAGGTAGGACTCCTCTTCCTGTATTCATTGCTAATCTAGCTTCCACTTCATCGTACAGTCTTGCACCTTCTGTTGCAGCTTGCAGTGTGGCTGGTCTTTGCAGCTCCACAAACTTACGGACTTCTGGTTGTAATCCTCTGAGAAACACTCCCTTCTGAATGCCATCATCTAGATTATGGTTAGTCCATCTCTTCAGGATGGATTCCATTCTTGAGACATAAGCTTCTACTCTTTCTCCAGAGGATTGACTTAGGTTCATAAATTCCTCTCTCATCCGCTCTTCAAAACCTTCACGCCTGAATTTAGTGAGGAAGGCCAACTTCAGGTCGTCCCATGTGCCAAAAGTTCCTGCTGCTTGTCTCTCATACCACTGAAACGTCGCGCCCTTAAAAGTGGCGGGGAATATTGCTAACCAATGCTCAGGGGTTCTGGCATTGTTAGCCACACACACTACCATAAACTCTGCTACATGAAGATCGGGGTCTTCATTGTACTCTCCCTTAAAAACTGGCAATGGGACTACATTCGCTGGTCTGTCATCAATATTTCCAGGACGGATCTGGCTTGGAAGTGGACCTCCAGCAGGAGGAGGAAGGGCTTGATGTGCCATTGGGACTTCTGTAAAGAGTTCCGCAAGGGCGTCAAAGGCGGCTTCTGCTGCGAGCTCACTCTCGGCTCTGATTCTTGCTTTCTCTCTTCTCACGTACCTCTGGACTCGTTCTAACGCTTGCCTTTTTATTGCGTCATTCATCAGGGGTTTGGCTCCACTTATGTTGTTAATGCTCCACAGAGGGTTAACAGAAGGCCTCAGTCTCTGTAGGACTCTCTTGCCAACATTTCTTCTACTTCTTTCTTTTCAACGTCCCTAAATTCTACTTTCATGCCACTACACAGGGGAAGGTATTCGGTTCTGAAGGTGTCAAAATGCATACGTCTGAGCATTGTGGTGGTGCCATCATCATAGTAATGCCAGCTTCTGATGGTTTCAACAGTGTATGTTGTGAAAAACACTCTGTCTACCAACTTCCAGTGGGTTGCTAATTGAACAAACAGAAGATTGTCAGTACACCAAGCATCCCATGTATCTTGCTGTTGAGCATCCACGAACAAATTCCAACTCTTTTCCTTCTTATCTTTGTGAACCTCTACAGACCAAGACTCTTGAAGCTTCTTCACAATCTCCCACTTGATGTTGTCTGGAAACTTCTCAATGAATGCCAAATCTTCCATGGATGTTCATTCTCTCTGTTTCTGCTCTTCAGTTTGTTCCCAAACAGTTTGCCACCAAGATGCAAGTTTCTGCTGCTTCAATAGGAAGAGGAAACTGTCCACCACATAGAGCATGCATCATGATGGTGATGTGTTTCCGCCATTGTGGGATGAACTTCTTGTGGAAAGTGGCTTTGATTATGAGGAATTCCAACTCTTCAATGGAAGAAGGAACTTTACAAACATCCATTGAATTCTTCTCTTCTTGGCAATGCCATTTCCTTCATTTTTAGCCTCTTCTGGTGCTTGTTGATGGCAAGTTTCCCCGGCTGCGCACCAAAAACATGGAGCCCCGAGAGGAACACCAAGGGAAAGGGAATTCTCTTGCAAGAAAATCTATCTTGTAACATCAACAAGCTTGTTTATCATGTTTCATATTGTCACAATGAAGAAAAGAACACCAGGCACAACAAATCTTCATGCAGCATCATGTAAATCTCCCACGGTTTTTAATAGAATCAACCATATTCTTCAACACCTTCACGAAATCCATCAATAGAACAAAGAAATCAAAGGAATACACCATCTTAGAATGGAAAAAACATCACATAGTATTCATCTTCAATATCTTCATAGTCTTCTCTCTCAATCTCTCATATACAATCACTCTGTTTGAATAGAATTGGCTATCTCTGACTCTCTCTCTCTCACTCCATCAATAATACATCATATCCTCACTACAATCTCTCAAAAATTACTCTCAAAATCACTCTTAGGTCGTGGATACCCCTCCCAAGAGGTATGTCTGATATGAAGAGTCACCAGAGCCACTACAGTGTCCTTTCATAGCTCACTACTGTCACTTCACTCTAGTCTTCACTTGAGTCTTTAAAAGCTACTTCTTCCACTTCCTTCAGCTCTTTTGCACTTGTATTCACCTCTTTCCAAGGCGAGAAAACTTTCCCAAAGTCACACATACATTCCACAGAACACTTACAGAAGCATACAGAACAGTCTACAGAACAGTACCAGAACAGCTACAGTACAGAACAGAACAGAAGCAGAACAGAAGCAGAAGCTCTACAGAAGACCTACAGAAGGTTACAGAAGGTCATCAAAACCTCATAAATCATTCTCAAATCATTCCAAACTCTCACAAACCATTCAATAAACTTTCACAAGATCTCATTCTTCATCAATCAATACTTCATCTCTCCTTACAGAAGACAATCAGAACAAAACAGACCAAAACAGAACAAAACAGAAGGTATACAGAACCAATCAGAACCTATCAGAACATCACAGAACCATCAACAAACATCATGATCTTCCAAAACACAATCATTATCATCCAAAACACTCTCAATCCACTTCCAAATCAACCAATCATCTCATAAAATCAACCATTCAGCTCTCAAAAACAACAAAAATCAGCCAAAAAACAAGTCATTTCAACACTCAACATCTCCTTGTTCAAAGGGATATTTGAGAGCATTACTCTTGCCATTGACATTTGATTTTTCCTACACTATTTCTTAACAACTCATTCACAAACAATAGAGAAAGACCAAGATGCTTAGTACAACTCATGTCCTCCATGATATAGTCTTTGTTGTTGCATGTGCAAGGAATCTTGCATAATCTATGGTACAAAGCATTAAATCCTTGGAACCTCACCTAATAGTCAATTATAACGCCCAACAAAATAAGTGTTCAAGCTTGATACAACCACAACATAGTGAGAATAAGTGACATCAAAACCCCAAACTTCAAGGTAGGTGATTTCTATGTTTTATAGAGATCTATGTAGAGAGGACCTAATAAATCATTTTGTGCACAAACAATAAATCCCAAATACAACTTATTGGTGAACCATGAATATTTTCTGGTGGAGGAACTAATAAGTCTTCTAATCAAGCCACCTATTGTAGGAACTAGGAGTTATGGCGGAAGGTTAGGAGTTGGATGAGTATGGCTATTTTACATAACAAGGTTAGTATGAGGTAGGTTCCATGGGGGAGAGTGGATTTGGTAATGAAGCCCCTAAAGTGGTCATGAACTGCTTATGGATTTGGAACCACACAAATAATTAATGTGTGATTGAGTGAGGTGATGCAACGTTTCTATCTCAAATATGATTAGCACATTTTTCCTTGAAGACCAAGGTATTATGCATGGAAAACACTATGACTTTTTCTTGGCGGTGGCATGTGATTAATTGTGAACAACATGTTCATTTCAAACGCTCTTGAATCATTTGGTCATATTTGGAGATTGTTACTTGCCAAATCTACTTGGCATCCCCTTCCTAATTGTGAGTAGAAAAACTCTGTAAGAGTGGAAATGCTAGTAATTATTGTTGTTGATGTGCTTTGACTACAAGTATTGTCATGTCTTTCAGATCAGTTCCTCAATATTTCATGTTCCTAGAGGCTATTGTGATTTATGGGACATCAAGTTAATCTCATTGCATGCTTTTGTAGCATTTTGTTCCTTTTAATTAGGACACCCCTTAGCAAGATTGGAGTTAGGTTTGGGTAGGGTGCATTAGTGATTACCACTTAGGGCATACTTTGGGTTTTTGTTACCACACTTTGGTAGTGATATGTGTGAACATATTTAGCACCATTAGGGCACCTTTTTCCCTCACTGGGATGTTTCTTTATGCCTAATACATTTTAATTTTTGGGTACATAAGTAGATGCATTCAAGTTAAAATCAATGCAGTTAGTATTGGATATTCTTCCTCTATATGAACTTATTTTACTATGACCCAAAGAAACTAATCAGAATGATGTTACCTTTGAAATCTTGTACAAGATGGTGGGTGTTTCAAGGGTTCGAAGGTAAGGAGACTCCATGATTAGATATTTTATCATAGCAAAGTGCTATAAATATTCATGTGATATTAAGAAGGTTGGTTATAGTTTTAGTTCTAGTGCAAGACAATGTTTCCACATAATCTACCTCACATTTGAGTTTGACATGCACAAATTACTTTCTTAATACACTATAAGAATGACAAAGAAATGTGAGTAATGTGGATACCAAACTAATAGCCAATCTAATTTTCTTGAGCACTTAGTTTTCTCATTCCACTGAAGGTAAGTCACTTCTATGGTGTTTGAATGAGTGATTTCTTACCGATGCCTCATCTACACTAGCGTATATAGGTAATTTGGTTAAATGAGTCCCCATAGATACATCATTAAGAGCCCAATAATATCATTCACATAAAAATTTGGCTTGGAATGCCAATACAATAATTAGAAATTTGGTGGGGGGCCCTTGTACCCGCTCTTCTCGAGAGATCACCCATTCCAGTATTGTTCACACTAGTGCGTGCTTAATTGGAAATTTCCTATAATTGAGCTAGCTATCTAGCCCCCAAAACCTTAAGGTGATGGATGGCATCCGACCTATCCATTTATGGAAATATTCCTCCATTTGGCCTAGGATTCAAACCTAGTCTCAAGTCATTGCCGTTGCATTGATAGTGAGCTAGTTTTCTCTAGCAAGTGTGGACTTCATTTCCAACACCCCCCTCAAGTCATACCTTGGTTGAGGTCCTAGTGCCACCCAAGCACAACAACTTGAGCTCTGATACCAAGTTAGAAACGGGGTGGGGGATTGTACCTCCTCTTCCAGGGAGGCCACCCATTCCAGTATTGTTCACGCTAGTGCATGCTTAATTGGAAGTTTCTCATAATTGGGCTAGCCATCTAGCTCCCAAAACCTTAAGGTGATGGATGACATCATGTCTATTATTCAATTATGAAAATATTCCTCCATTTGGCCTAGGATTCAAACCTAGTCTCAACTCATCACTACTGCATTGATAGTGAGCTAGTTTTTCTAGCAAGTGTGGATTGAATTTTCAACAAGTACATCCAATAAAGTAGCTCACTAGATAGAAAGAATTCTCACCACAAAGAAGATTATGCTAAACTTAAAAGACTAGGTACATCACCAATATGAAATGATAATCAATATTCCACATGAAACCATCACCAGATCTAGCATCACTTACAATAGGGAAAAGTAGCATGCTTGATCAATGGGCTATTAGAGTGTCATGAAAGCTTCAAGCTAATATTTCAAATCATGCTTAGATCAAGCTGCATGATAACTAGCAAGTTGAGTTGAAAGTGATGAGAAGACTTGTGATCTATTCTTGTCAATCAGTGGCAAATTAGGAAGAGAAGTTTCTTAGAACTTGGATAATTGGAGGGAGGTAGAGATTCCTTTGCTAGTAGTGAAGATTGCATTCTTGAATATTGAAAATGTTACTTCTAGCTAGCAGCACATATTTTTTCCTCTACTAAATCCTTCTTTTTCTAGAAAAAGCTTAAAATTGATTAGATTAAAAGGTAAATAAGTTCATTTGAATGGGACCTTATGATTAACCATTATATTTTCAGATTTCTTCCTATGACATAGTCTAGGCACCTGTAGCTTTATAAGTGTAGCTATAGGCCATTTTTTCATGTTCGTAAGTATAGTCCTATGGTATTTTACCTCTCACACACACACAAATTATTATTCTAAGTACTTAAATTTTGTGCCTTGTAAACTTTTTTGACTATGGGGGAAGACTCTAAAATGTTAGGGTCAAAGGCATGTCAATTGTTGAGAAAATTAACAAAAATAATAATTCAAATATCAATATCATAAAGATGCCATTTAAGCATGTTGGTAGAGGTAGTTGTTAAGGCACAAAAAATGCATAGAAAGCCATGAAAATGCACAAAACCTAGCATAAGATGAACAAGCAATGTAAATAAATATGAGCTCTCATATATCGTCCAAACATTGTATATGCACTTTAGTAAGCTACATTTATCTTGAACTAAAGTTGAGGTGCGATCCCATAATCATTATTTTCTTGGTATTGCCTTTTTATTTTGAAAACTTTATTCTGCCAAAGGATGTGTTGATAATGCAACATATTTTTAAAAAAAATTCCAACTATTTACAAAGTTATTCAAAATTTATATGTGGATCATGCAATGTAAATGTTTTTATCCCTCATTTTACTTTTAAAGGATTATTTATACTTTGTGTTGATCATGAGTATTACGGCACTTACATATTACATGCACATGTGTAGGGAATAGACATTTAGTGGTACAAGAAAGAAGATTGAGTGTAAATAATAAGGTATGGTGGGTGTAATGTGGCTCAATGAATATTATTCACCAAAAAATAATTAACGAGTCATGTAAAAACTTGAAGGCCCAAACTTCTAATGGCATATACTTGACCTAGCAAAGGCTAATTAGATCATACATTAGTCAACAAAAAATTTTAAGATCTAAATCGTCAACTCTATTATGTCAATGGATGGGCATGCCCCTAGTTTATAAGGGACCCACACAATTAACTATTGAGAATTGTTTGCACTTGTGTAAATGTCACAACCATTGATTTGAATTGGATGAGATTCTCATAGTTTATTTTTTTAAGTAAAAAATAAATATTTATATTATCATGAAAGTGATATTTGAGTGTTATTATTATCTACATGTAAACTTGTTTGGCTTATTTATGCCATCTATGTGGGAATGAAAATTAATTGTGCATGTATCTCAAAGGACATGTACATTTTGAATGCATACATACATGTTATGAGTGTGTATTCACCATTGTCTTATTTGAGATTGTGTCATATGGTGGATGGCTAAGCCCATTAACTATGATGTGGTACTTAACTTGATTATATAAGCATGACTGTAGATGTAATATAAGAATTCAATTGGATTCACTATGCACACTTGTTTTCTTAGTTACAACTTGATTTTTGCATAGTAAAGATGGCTAAGTTCGATGCTATATAGAAAATTGACATGTTTCACTATATGTGAACACCTATTTTACTAGATACAGATTCATTTTATCTAGTAGAATTTTAAACCTAGTTGCAAACAGAAAATCTATGGTTGCTAACTAGAAAAAATTGTGCATTTACTAGATATGGATAATTTTACTATCTAGATAAGTGTCTAAAGTTCCTTGTGCTTGTGAGCCGCAGACACCATCCTCAGCATACAGATTGAAGGCAATGTCATCCTAACATTGGAGCATTATAATGCATGAAGAAGAGCCATCTTATAAGAAAGATGTTTACCAAAGAAGAGCCGAGTTCAGTTTCGAGAACTACAGTGATTTTGCCATGTTAGAGAGGTGATGCAAGAAAATCAAACCCATGAGAAGATGATGAAGCTTTCTCTTCATATTCCTCTTTTCTTGTGTCCCTAACTTCCTCTCTTCCTTGCTTTCTGTCACTTCTAATTGTAGGAGCTAAACGGATGACAACATAACAAGGCTCTCTTCTCGCTTCACCAAGAAGCAAGTCAACAATTTCTTTTTCTTCTAAACCTATGTTGAGAGGCATATTCTTGATTATTTACTCATATACTACATCTCTTGACCATTGAAGTTAATTGTGCCTTACTCTTTGTAACCCCTATTCTTTCTAAGACTTTCATTCATCTAACTACATTGTAAACCTGTGTGATTTTGTGGCTCGACCCAACCGTCCTTTGATAATGTGCACATTTTATTAAATCTATACACACACACATATTCAATCCACATGCACACACATCTCTCACATCCCCACACACACACACATGCACCCCACCCCTCACACTAGAGGTATTTCACACCCACCAACTTGTAGGCACTACACAAGACACTTCACCATCTATACATGATGCACTAGCCACACACATGCACACAGAATACATGTAGAGCATGCATTACCCGTTCTCTTCAAACTCACGCTTAGACAACCACCTTCTTGGCAATAAAGAGGTCAAGGAGAGAGAGGAGAGAGAGAAAGAGGCATATATAGTGCACGAGGCACCACTCACACACAACAACACACTATACCACACTCACACATGCTTTTATTAGACATATATGTACCCCACCTATACAACACACACTAGTGACATGTGCATTCACACGCTATGCACAAACTCCCATGTATGCCTACCCCACCTTAACTTCCCTTGGTTCCTCCTATACAAGGAGAAGAGAGTGGGGAGTATAGGTGGAAGTAGACCGCCATTTGTACATGAGATACACACATGTATACATACACACATGATCTACACATAACACACACACACACATACCATGCATTCATATAGACACAAAAAGTGCGCATGCACTAACTACCTAGTGATGCACACATAGACACATTGCATACAAGCATAGGCATGCAGTGCATATAGTAGCACACACACACACACACACACACACACACACACACACACACACACACACACACACACACACACACACACACACACACACACACACACACACACACACACACACACACACACACACACACACACACACACACACACACACACACACACACACACACACACACACACACACACACACACACACACACACACACACACACACACACACACACACACACACACACACACACACACACACACACACACACACACACACACACACACACACACACACACACACACACACACACACACACACACACACACACACACACACACACACACACACACACACACACACACACACACACACACACACACACACACACACACACACACTCACACATAACACAATTATACACATTACAAACATGATGCATACTTACCTCACATCACTATCCATGCATACTACTCACACACATGCCACCTCGTCCATGCACTAACTCACACACATTACATACTAAACATATATACCATACATGCTATACTCACATGACTGCATACATAAGCACACATATAGATATACATAGCTACACATGTATGCACACATGTAGGCATACCTACACATATGGTACACTACATATAGCCACATATATAGCCGCCCACACACATAGTAGTGCATTCATCCATCTACCTATACACTGTGTGCCTCCATACTCCCACATGTGCATACATGCACTATGCATCTACTCATTAACCCACATAGTAGCATACCACTCTCCACACACCCACTCATTCATAGTGCATATAGCATCCACCTACACATAGTGAATCCATTCATAGACCAACAATGCGCATCCACATGTGTATTTGTCGACTACACACGTTTGCATCACAACTACCTAGGCCCTAGTACATCCATCACTCCACATGGTGCATCCTCATTCAACTTAGCACACATACTTTTACACCCACCTTGCAGTGCATCCACTCATATCTATAGGGTATATCCATCCGCACATTGTGTGCATCCACCCATACATCTATCTTATCACACATAGAACCCATTCATATGCACATAGTGCACTTGTGCACTAGTTGCACCTAGTGCATTTGTGCACTAGAGGCCCCTTAGGTACATCTACTTGAGCACCTCATACCATCTCTCATGCACACACCTAGGCATATCACATAGGCCAGCCACAAACCCATGTGCATCTATGTGTATCCAATTACACATGTGTGCATCTTTTGTATATATCCACCCACGTACCATCATGCATCCACTTGCATAAATGCATAAAGTGCATTCACACCTTACATCCACACATAGAGTGTGCAGCACACTATGTATCATTGCCCACAAGCGTGCATGCAAGTACTCATGTGTAGCCGTGTGTGTCCCAATGTGCACATGTGCATCTATACACTGGCACGCAATTGTTTGCATGCTTGTATTAGTGACCCTTCACTATAGTGCACTTGTAGCACCTTAGGAGTATATATTCAACACCCACACATGCGCATCTTGCACTCCATCATGTATTGCATATACACGCATCCACCTACCACACCCTAGATCTTGAACCTTAAGTGAACATGTGACAGCATTTGTATCGTCCTAGGGTATTTAGCATGTCACTGCACCAACACTAAATAGGCTTATTCCATGCACTTTAGGGATTTTTCCATGTTCGTATGCACATGAGTGAATAAGCATATGTGCCCTACGTGACTGTAAACCACACATTAGCCTCCACCTTAAAGCATAGTTTCTATGCTTGATAGTCCTGTATAGCTAGTTGCACTAAGCATACACACGTTACACACTAGCACCCCCACTAAATGTAGAACCCAATCACACACACATACTACACTTGCATACCAACCCCACCAATTCACTAGGTGAACTCACATTCACTTAGGATACACCATTGCATGTGAAAACTTCATGTTGTAGATAACCCTCAAGGCACGAACTTGAACCATATGCACTCAATGGCAATTGAAACCTTAGGAGCCAAGGAGCACAATAGGTACACGATCAATACAATCTTTGTCAAATTAATTAAATGCCACAAGTCATTAAAAATTAACGAGTGCCTACAAAGAATTGAAAGACTACTTATGCACTATGCACTTGCATGCAATTAGAAGTAAGAAAACACGTAGCAGTTGTTTTTTATGGTCAACAATTGTATTGGAGCTAGAAACACCTAAATCCTCATGAAAGGAACCTTCAACTCTCTGTTACTTTCAACTTCTTGTCCTCAGGGACAAAATAGAAACCCTATTGCCACAAACTCCTAAACAACTTTCTACCTACATAGAATTCCTCTTCACATGAAACTTCTCCACAATGATATTATGATCCCTAAAGTTGAACAATCAAGAATCTAACTAGCTCACAAATACTACATAAAATATTAGGGTTGAATGACCTAGTAATTCCATTTATGATGCTCATAGCACACTCAACATAGCTCAAAGAACACCTAATTCTTTCAATGACCAAAACTTGAATAGAACTCATCCACTTAGACAAACCAAATTTCTTCTTCAACTCCAAATCACGACAAACCAACTACAAGATAAAATGCCAAGTCCATGTGTTCGAGTGAGACAAAATCCAACCACCATGTAGTCATCTCATGACCCATCCCACACTTCATCTATCGCATAGCCTCACAAGCCTAGTGCTTTTTGGAAATGCCATTATTCAAGTCATCTGGCTTGCTACTACCCAAAACCAAGCACCAATGCTAAGGACCCTCAATGCATTGGATTCACCTCCATGTGTGAAGAAGGTCTAGAAAATGCAATACCTTGTAGCAAGATTCCTATGCCTACTAGCCTTGAAATTTCTATCCAAATAGCAAAGGTTGTCATCATTGACCTCAAAGAAAATGAGCTAATTCCACTTGCCTATCTTAGAATCAAACTAATCACAAAAGTAGAGTGCACCACTAAAGCTCTCATCAATGAAAGAATTGATAATAATATCATCGTCTATCATACTTGGACTTGCATAGGACAACCTGAACTAGTGCCTTGAGATGCTATAGTCACTCCTTATGGAGGATCACCATACTCTCTTCTAGGTAAATGCAAAATCTTAATTGTCTTAAAGACTAAACATTTGCTAGCCAAGTTTTATGTGCTACCTAATTGAGAGGATGTTAGGAAATAATTCCTACTCAGAAGACATTTCAAACATGTAACCAAGTGTGATATAGACTATGAGGCACAACAAATATACTTGACCCTATTGAGTATCAAGATCATCATGATCTTTTGCAAAAACAACCTCACTATTTCTCAAGATGAGGGTAACCAATTTCACTTGAGAAATTTATTTGGATGAAAAAATTTATATTAAATGAGTTTCCATGGCTATGTGATGCATTAGTGGTGGCTGAGATATAGCTAGTAGTGGTCCCAGTTATGATGCAAATAGAGCGTAGACAATAGTCTATTTTAGAACACTTTTTATTTTTTCTATTTTTGAGAAATATATCACCTACATGAGATCAAATTACTTTTCAATAGATACATTTTGACATATAGCACACTTCATATGGATACTTCTATTAGAGGTTGTGGTAGATTTTTCTCAAGAGGGCATGTTCTTGCATCAACCTGTCTATTGATTACAAAGCTTGTTTCTTGAAGATCCAAAGGCTCTAATTTCTTCATCAAGACATCTAAATTACATACATGGTATGGGTTTTCCTTAATGTCTTTATTTCAGTCAATAAATCTTATTTTTTTCATTCATTTTCATCATTTATATAGCTGAAATCAGAGTAGTACTTTGTCTCTTACATTCTTCTCAACCATTATAAGTTTTCTTTGTTGACAAAAACCATTAAGAAGGGATGGATTATAAGAAGCTAGGAAGGAAGACATTTAGTGAGAGATTGTTGATAATACCTTGTCACACTCACATAGGTATAAAAGGTATGAAACATGTAATTTTTTATACTTTTTTGGCAATAATACAATTATTGTCTCTCATCTCACCTCCTTGTTTATAGTTTCCATGGCTTCTTTCTCTTCTTTCTTATCATTCTAGTCGTCTTCTTTTCTTGTCACTTATTCTCTCTCCTCTTTTCTCTCTCTTTTTCTCTCATTTCTCTCACCTTAGCCTCTTCTTTATTGTTAGGTTCTTCACCATGCTAAAATCTATAATCTCTCCTTAGTTCCTCTCATGATTGCGTTGATCTTGACCATTTTTTGCATTAACCACTTGAGTATTTTGGGGGAAAGATTATTTGTACAATACTTCATAGTCCCCACAATTTGAACCTAGATTGATAAAAGATTTAAATAGATTCATGGTTACCCTATTTCCTTCAAATTGGAAAGATAAGAGTACTCTAAAACTTGCCAAAATGTTTCAATCTTGCATCATTAATGCATGTTGAAATTTAAGAGGAGTATTGAAAAAGTGATTGAATAGAAACCCCATGAAAATTTAAGGTTTTAAGCAAGAGATTACTTGCTATCCATAGACTCCATAACTAGGGTTTGAAAGAAGCTTCAAGAGTAAATAATGACTCAATGTTGGATGATTGAAGTATAAGAAAGCATCTAAGTTGGAGCCTAGAGGAGTAAAAACCCATGAAATCTTGAATAAATTCATAAAATTGCAGTAATGTCTTGAGACCTTAGTGAAAAATAGAGAGAATCCATCACAGCTGATCTCAAGATTGAGAAAATAGTTCTAGCTTGTTGGGGACTCACCTAGGAGTGCTATGCAATGCAATGTTATCTTTTTGACTTCATTTCATTCAACTTTCTTTTTTTCTTCGATTAAAAGTTTTTTAACTGATTTATCAATGAATATATTTGATGCTCCTTGTATATCTCTCAATAAAAATGGATGAGGTAACATCCTATACTTCATTTTGGTATGAGCCAATGCATTTGCTATCATATTATGTATGGCCTTGTAGCCTTGTTAACTAATCTTGGTTGTATTACATTTTTTTGAACATATTATCTTGACAAATAATTAAGAACATCTAGAAGAACCTCATTCAATGTAAAAGGTGGACTAATTGATGTCTAGGGTCTCTCAAAATTGCAATAATATGTTTGCATTTTAAAATTATATTGAGAAGCTAGAATAGTTGAGCCTTGCCTTGGTCTCCAGCATCATCAATAAAGTTCATAAAATTCTAAACAACCTCAATGGATATATTAAATCAAAATAGGCTACTCATGGGATATTAATTACCTCAATGCTTGCACGAGTCTCTTTCATGCTCTAGCATTCATTGATAGTGAAATTGTAGTAGTTTTATTTTCTTGTAGCCCATGGGATCTTTTTTACATCTTTGCAACTTCACTTTAGAATGTTCTTGTTCTCCTCCACTTGTGCCGAATTCACTTTCATTGATGTGGCCTCTTCCTCTAGGGATTATTTTCTTTGCACCTCCTCTACCATCACTTGTTTCTTGTGTTAAAGATGATCTTTTTAATAGTCCAATTCTTATTCTTACTTAAGCACCTTATTTTCATGGTTGTGTGAGGATTTTTTAATTCATTAAAAGAATATTGCGAGTGTAATAAAGATTGAGGAGTATTACATAACATTGTTGTCAATATTGATACATAAGCATTTGCAATAACCTAATAGGCCTTGCTCACCATTCTCAACATAAGTGAGAAACTAAGAAACAAAATTAAAGGGAGAATTTAGGATAGTACTAAGGCCACTTAGATACAAGGAACCCTCAAACCAAAGATCAATAGTTTTGTCTCAGGCTTTGAATGAGATTAGGAAGTCATTTTTACATCTAGGCTATGCTTACTAGAAGGGATATTTAATATGATTGGGTAAATTTTGAGATAAGAATTTTATATATATATATATATATATATATATATATATAAAATTTAGGATAGTACTAAGGCCACTTAGATACAAGGAACCCTCAAACCAAAGATCAATAGTTTTGTCTCAGGCTTTGAATGAGATTAGGAAGTCATTTTTACATCTAGGCTATGCTTACTAGAAGGGATATTTAATATGATTGGGTAAATTTTGAGATAAGAATTATATATATATATATATATATATATATATATATATATATATATATATATATATATATATATATATATATATATATATATATATATATATATATATATATATATATGGTATATATGGAAAAAAATGAATGTGACTTGCTATGTGCCACTTTTGGAAAAGTGGTAGATCCCATCTTTAGATAAAAAGGGTTGTTACCATGGTGAAATGAAAGGGAGATTCCATTCTTTTTACATGGGTTCACAAAAACAGTATGGTGGAGCTTAGGACTGTAGGGGGTCTCATATGGCAAAAAGGCATGTTATGAAAGATAAATCAAAATGATGAGCAATAGTATAAATCTGATGAAGAGTAAGATGCAAATATTTAACTAAACTACTACAGATGTATTACTTCTTCCATCTTTGTGTATGTCTCTGATGAAAGGTTTCCTAAACTATGAGAGGTGCTGGAAATTAATAAAGATGTACATAGATGTGGACACACATATGTGTGCTCGTGCATGTGCACCCCTTGCACACGAATGCACACACACACACACACACACACACACACACACACTCTCTCTCTCTCTCTCTCTCTCTCTCTCTCTCTCTCTCTCTCTCTCTCTCTCTCTCTCTCTCTCTCTCTCTCTCGTTAGGCCAGAAATTCACTTCACTTCCACATGGTGGAAAATCATGGCTAATTAATGGCCATTCTAGAAGTAAACCCTTTTACACATGTGATGCATACTAGTTAAAAAGTTTTATTAAGTCATATACATATATTAGCATGTTAAATATTTGTTAAAAATCCTAGAGTGAACCTCTCAATCCATAGATAAAGTATGAAAAACTTCATCACTATATTGGCTTATGAAAATAGAATGACATTAATGTAAGATAATGTTGTGAGTATCATAGATTAGTGTAACCATGCAATCTTACTTCGAAAATTAACAATGTCTCTTAACATTATTTATTTATTAAAAAATTGATGCAAAAATGAGATGTAGCATTATGCATTATACTAAGGCCATGCAAAAATGTGGTTTCAAGGGATTGTTGAGATATATATATATATATATATATATATAGGTTTTATAGTGGTTTGATAGCATGTATTCTCTTCCATCATCTGATAATGGATGTAAACTAACTTATGTTTGAGAATGGAAAACATTTGAGAGCAATAGAAACTCTTTTTCTTTTCATAATAGAGCAATGAAGATTTATTGCAATATCAATGCCATGCATATTGTATGCTTGATATTAGTGATAGTGAGAATGTTTAAAGCAATGATGATTCTTATTGCAAAGAAAAAAAAGAACAAGCGCAATTTGACAATAACTAATGTGGCAATATATTCTTAATAAAAGAGAGCTACATATCTAAACCAAGAATAGAGAGTTGACATTTTGGAAGAATATATACTCTTATGCATGTTCAAAATGTTGCAACTTTTCATTATTGCTAGAACAAATGTTATCAAATTGTAGACAAATGCAAAATGATCATATTAAGGTCAAAGTATAGAAGTGAAACTACTCCAATAGGCCAATTTACATGTTGACTTGTGTGAATATGGTTTATAAACATGAAATGATGAGCACTACTTTGATTTTAATTTTTATGTTAAGGATCTTTCCAATAAGCCATAGCTAATTTGGCATTATATTCTTAACCAAAAAGAGCTACGTATATAAACCAAGAATGGAGAGTCAAGTTTTTGGAAGGATACATACTCTTACACATTGTTCAAAATGTTGCAAATTTTCATTATTGTTAAAACAAATAATATCAAATTGTAGATTAATGTAAAATTATCCTACTAAGGTGAGAGTTCTAGAAATTGAACTAGTCCAATAGGCCTATTTACATGATGAACTGGGTGAGTATGCTTTATAAACATGAAAATGATGAGCAGTACATTGATTTCACCTTTGATGTTAATGAGCTTTGTAATAATGCATGATATATCATACATAATATAATAAAACCCAATATTTACACATTACGAGCTAAATCCATCATTAGTGTAAGAAACATATGTCATGGAAACATTGCCATTATTAGAGAAGGTTTGACATGTATGGATGAATAAAGCATTCATGGTTGAATCATTTAGATGACTATTGATTTACAATAGTGTAGAGAAGTTGCCACATAAGTCTAAGACTTTTGTGCATGGGATGTATGGTCCAATAATTCATAAGAAAGTGGATACACTACATGAAGTTAATGGAACACTTGGTGCATTAGGTTTGGAAGAGTGATCTCATGATTGTGAAATAAAATATTCAAGATAGTTTCTCTATAAAGAACTAGCACATTCCTGAAATGTGATATTTGTACAAAACTCAAAAATCAAGTCAACTAAAAATCAAGAGGAAGATGCTTGATACTTTATGCAAAGAAGGGCACACATGTCGTGGCAAATGAGTCATAGAAATGTCCACCATGCGTGGAGAACATGCTCAAAATTTTCTCCAACAAAGTATTTATCCATCATTCATGAAAAATGGAATCTATGAAAGACATCGACACATCAACTAATCCCTATTCCAATGTTTCTCAATGGGTTCAACAAACTAATTACCATAACTTTGACAAGGATTCTAACACATAGACATGGTCAAAATACATATAGACACTTTATACTAGGACTGTGGCTAAGGGCTATGGTCAAGTGATTCCAATTTTGCAATCACATCTCTCTTGAAATGTGAAAGAAATTTGGAAAGGTTAGATATGCACATTCACTGAGATTTGATAGATAGTTAAGATCAATAGATCTACTTTTTCATTTGATTTATTTGATTTCCTTTTGTTAATGATAGAACTCTATCACCATGTACATGGAAAAAGAGATAAAGAAGTACGATTCAATGCCCTTGAGCCTAAATTGCTATAAAAATCTGGTTCTTGGTGGTTATGGAGATGATAATTATAATGATGATAATGATGATAACAATATGAATATGATAGGAGGAAGTGATGATGATGATGCTAAGAATGGTGAGTGTAGAGAGGATTCTTCTATCTCTTTCTCTCAACACGATATTGGGAAATATGGGAATTTTCCATAAGTTTGGAACACGTGGTCAAATCTTTAGATTGGTCATAACTTGAACATTATAACTCCAAATTGAGCACTCTATAGCTCAATAGATTCCATTTTTCAAGCTCTTTCCAATGATAGGTCACATCATATGGTTTTAAGGAACTTATCATGCATGTGATCCGGGTGCCACCTTTTTAGTATTCAAAAAATGGGAATTGAAAGATTCCCAAACTCACTAATATTGTGTTTCTCTACTATTTCATTGTCTATCCTCTCTCTCCCTCTCTTATTATTGTATCCTACCCTTCCCACTTCCTCCACACACACACACACACACACTCTATTATGTGATGTACATATGACAATTTAGAAAAATAGCCTTTTTTAGGTGAGATTAATGCTAGTAATAAGCTATAGGTGGAGTCTTGCTACGGACTTGCTAAAAACCACTCAAGTAGTAGCTCTTTAGAGCCAAATATTAGATCACATTAAAAAAATATCCATTTTTTTCAAAAGGAATTATATGCTAACATTGATGCTATGAGTTCACTTGAACTAACTAGTTTTTGGCTATACCTAAGTGATATCAACTAAAATTGACATACTATATTACATAAGTTTTTCTCATACCTAAAGTAGAGATAGACATGCCAAGTATATTATTTTTGGGTGTTTACCTTTTAGTGACCCTAAATTGTAGCCAAGAAAGCTTTATTTGTTCATTGAAATATGGAGGAATCCTAGTTAGCCTAACTTAGCTTGACTTAGCCCAAAATCTAACTAGAAAAATGGAACAACATAAAGGAGGAATCATAGTTAGCCTAGCCTAGCATAACTTACCCTAAGATATTACTAGGAAAATGAAAGAACAAATTAACTAACTCTTAGAAATGGTACGAAGCCATAGCTGAAATATCCTAAGCTAAGAAAATGAATAGGAAATCAAAGTTTGATTAATGAAAATGATTCAATGCATGATTACTACAATAACATTCTTTGAACTATTTATAGTTCTTTAACCTCCTTAGTTACATTTATTTTTCCTCCTATTTACAAGGCTTTCATCCAACTTTTATACAAAGTTTTGTCAGGAAGTGTGTTGGAGAGAGAGAAAGAGAGTGAAGAGGAGAGATAAAGACTAGAAATGGAGAGAGAAATATAGGAAGAGGTGAGAAGCCATAGAAGTTGTGAGCAAGGTGATAAGGAAAGAGATAATAATGTATTAATGTTTCTAAAGATATGAAAAATTATATGTCTCTCCCTTTTATAACTATGTCAGTGTGACATGGTATTACTATTATTTCTACACTAAACATCTCCTCTTTCTAGCTTCTTACAAACCACCCCATCCTCCCAAAGGTTTTTTCCCTCAAAAACAAACTTATAAAAGTTGAAAAGAATAGGTGAAATTAAGTACAACTTTGTTTTTAGTTATAAAAGTAGAGAAATGAATGAAATATTGAAGAGATATTCATTTAAATGAAGAAAATGGGAGTAAACCTTAGTTATATACATGATTAGGAGTGTTTCAAAATTATTTGGAGCCTTAAAGTCTTCATGAGATAAACTCAAAATGAAGAAGAGAGCTTGATGTAAGAACAGAACTTGCTAAACCAAATTTGCCATAACTTCTAGTAGAAGTGTCCACTACAAGGATATGGAGGTATAACGACGACGGTTTCCATTCCAAAATAGCAGCATCACTATTAGCATTGCAAATGCGACGTAAATAGTGATGGTACTGAGACGGAAAAAAATGGGTCGAAATCTGAGCGCATTATTTTGCGCGTATATACGAAAGAGAGACCGAAAGGGAGAGCGAACATCTTGCATTTGAGAGGGAGAGGGAGAGAAAGAGAGAAAGAGGAAGAAGGAAAGCTTCTCACCGCCGCTGTACCCATTCGCGAAGAAGAGGAGAAAGTGTACGGAGGGCGAAAAGGAGCCGTTGTCGCGAAGAGGAGCCGCCAAACCCTTCTTTGAGCCTTTACGGTGAGTGCATTGTTCCTTATTGCTTTGCTTTTGTGTTTTCTCTTTCTCTTTTACTTTTTGGAGAGGAGTGCATTGTCGCGAAGAGAGAAAGAGAGGGACAGGGACAGGGACAGGGACAAGGACAGGGACAGGGACAGGGAGAGAAAGAGAAAGAGAAATAGAGGGAGAGGGAGGGGGAGGGGGAGGGGGAGGAAATGAGAGGGAGAGAAAGAGAAAGAGAGGGAGAAGGAGGGAGAGTGCATTCTCTCTCTCCCTCTCCCTTTTGCTTGTTTAATGTTTAAATCACTTTATTTTTTGCTTGTTTAGGAGAGGAAATGAGAGAGAAAGAGAGCGAGAGGGAGAGGGAGAGGAAGGGGAAGGAAATGAGAGAGGGATAGAAAGAGAAAGAGAGGGAGAGTGCATTGTATCTCTCCCTCTCCCTTTTGCTTGGAGGATGTTTAAATCACTTTATTTTTTGCTTGTTTAGAAAATGAGAGAGAAAGAGAGATAGAGAGGGAGAGGGAGAAAAAGAGAAAGAGAGGGAGAGGGAGAGGGAGGGGAAGGAAATGAGAGAGGAAGAGAAAGAGAACGAGAGGGAGAGGGAGAGGGTGAGAGAGAGTGTGTGCATTCTCTCTCTCACGACGGGTTTGGTTGTTTGTTGTTTGAATCACTTTCTTTTTTGCTTATTTAGGAGAGAGGGAGAGAGAGGGGAAGGAAATGAGAGAGTAAGAGAGAAAGAGAGGGAGAGGGAGAGGGAGAGGGAGAGAAAGAGAAAGAGAATGAGAATGAGAGGGAGAGGGAGAGGGAGAGGGAGGGGGAGGAAATGAGAGAGGGAGAGAAAGAGAAAGAGAGGGAGAAGGAGGGAGAGTGCATTCTCTCTCTCCCTCTCCCTTTTGCTTGTTTAATGTTTAAATCACTTTATTTTTTGCTTATTTAGGAGATGAAATGAGAGAGAAAGAGAGCAAGAGGGAGAGGGAGGGGAAGGAAATGAGAGAGGGATAGGAAGAGAAAGAGAGGGAGAGTGCATTGTATCTCTCCCTCTCCCTTTTGCTTGGAGGATGTTTAAATCACTTTATTTTTTGCTTGTTTAGGAAATGAGAGAGAAAGAGAGATAGAGAGGGAGAGGGAGGGGAAGGAAATGAGAGAGGGAGAGAAAGAGAACGAGAGGGAGAGGGAGAGGGTGAGAGAAAGAGAGGGAGAGGGAGGGGAAGGAAATTTAAGATAATAGACTTATTGATAATGGTATGCAATGTGCTTTGCCATGGGCCACGTACATTGGTAACTCTTTAAGATGGCTTAAAAATGGTCAATTCCTTCATAATGTCCAAGTAGGGGATCTAATTGTGATATGCATAATTCATTGTTTTTTTATTAACTTTATAGGCATGTCAAATTAAAAATCATGCCAACTAGTCAACGGAAGGACTAAAAGAAAATGATACCCTAGCTAATGGTCATTAAGGTACTTCATCAAAATGAACCCAAAAGTATTGTTATAGAAGAAGAAACCCTTAAATTGAGTATAGGATAATTTCTCTAAGGTCTTATGACTATGAGTAGAATTGATTGAAATAAATTTTATTACTATAGTTATTAAATTTCATAGATGGCGCGCATTAATTTTAAAATGGATTACTTATACTCAAAGACAAGATATAACAAATAATTATCTATCGAGACAAACAAATCCTTGAGCATGATATGAGACCGAGATATAACATCAGAAAATCTCTCAACTACTATATACAATGCAAGATTTATGGTCAACTTGCAACTTGACGTACATCTCCATAAAGCTATCCATTTAAGCCTCATTTGCTATAATGTAGATAATATGGAAAACAAAGAAGGTCTTATTGTTCAAGACCGCGAGACGTATCTTAATCAGCGTGTCCCATGTCCTTGCTCTCAATGCAAGTTGGCAATGAGACGAAAATGCTGATTGTCTATAGAACACGTACGACGATTTGGCGAGTTTCAATCTGAGATCATTGATTAGGCGATTGCGGATTTTTAGCAAACGGTAATTTGAAGTTAATATTAATCATGCATTGTACTCTCAAGCTAATTGAAAACCATACACAATAAGATTGGGTCTTGTTGGCAAATTTTCTATCCAGGGGGGTGATGTATCGACCCAAGGGGGAGTGCACTAGTTGCGGCCAATTAGAAGAGTTCGTGGACGTGCGATGGACGGATTGCAGGAGCCAATCGACCACTCGCAAGTCCCATCTATACCGTCAATGCCAGAGGAGACAGGCAACCTTCCCGACCTGCCTACAATCTTGGAGCCTGAGATGGAGGCAATGATTGATGCATTGATTCCCATGGATGTTGAGACATCTGACCCGCTTAGAGAGGAAGCATCCATACCATTATATGATGGGTGCCGAGTATCTCGGTTGAAGACATTGCTTGCACTACTAAGTGTGCAAGCAAAATACAGTTGGAGTGATACGAGTGTGACTGAGTTATTCAGGTACCTTGCACACAGGCTTCATTGATTTTTTTTTAAACAGTATTATTGCAAACATTTGTATTTTTTCAAGGTGTGTTATGATTTTTTTCAGGTTATTGAAATATCATATATTGCCACCTGCAAATACCATGCCTGAGTCTCGTGATGATGCACGACATGTTTTACGGAAGCTTGGCATGGACTACAATAACATCCATGCATGTATCAACGACTGCATATTGTTTCGAGATGAATACGAGACTATGGAGACATGTCCAAAGTGTGGTGCTCACAGGTATCAACAGGACTTGCAAGAGCAAACCATCCCTCAAAAAGTTCTCAGACACTTTCTGCTCATCCCCCGCATAAACCACATGTTTCGCACATCTGCCATGGCAAGCTTGACAACGTGGCATGTGCAGAATAGGTCCATGGATGGAGTTCAACGAATATCAGCGGATTCGCACGCATGGAGCCACGTTGACTCTACCTGCATAGGCTTTGCGCGAGAGCCAAGGAATCTTCGGCTCGGTCTCGCCATGGATGGTGTGAACCCATTCGGTTTGTGCTCGACTTCTTACAGTGTGTAGCCTATAGTGCTTGTCAACTACAACATCCCTCCATGGCTTTCTACGAAGAAAGGACATCTCATCCTTAGCTTGCTCGTCCCGGGCCGCTACAAAGTAAAAAATATGGACGTGTATCTTCATCCATTAGTCGATGAGCTTTAGATTTTATGGGAGGAGGGGGTCACAGTGCAAGATATGAGCAAGCGTGATGGTCGATGGTCAGCCAACATTCGAGCCATTATCATGTGGACAATGCATGACTTTTCGAGATTGGGAGAGTGCTCAGGTGAGCAGACCTTTGTTCTCGCTGGTAATATCTATATTTTATTTCATTCAATCAAGTATTCACTAGGTCTGGATCACCTTACAGGTCTGGTTACCTCAAGTTATCATGCATGCCCATTGTGTGGGCCACAATTAGACTCTCGAAGGTCACGAACCATGAAGAAGATGGTATATCAAGGACACGCCGCTTTCTTGCCGGAGGATCATGAACTCAGGGAAGGTTTTCTTGGATGACCTCCAGCATGTATGAACGCTGCAAGCTGGTATGAGCTGAAAATGGTAATCCCGGAATCACATCCAAATGGAATGGGACGATTCTTAGTTTTCTACGAGTTGCCATATTGGACCCACTTACAGGTCAACCACTTGTTGGATCCCATGCATATTTTCAAAAATGTGGGCAGCTTGCTATGGGACCACATCACAGGAAAGAGAGACATTATAAGGTCATGAATGGATTTAAAGGAGGTAGGTAAGATGGAGGCGCTTTGGCCGCAGTCGAGTGCTGAAGGGGGAGTGCATCTTCCTCGTGCTCCCTCGGTTTTGTCTACCAAAGAAGAGCGCATTGTGAAGCAAGTAATCAAGTCTATCCGCACTCTGACGGGTATGATGCATTCTCTCAGGTCCGCATTTTCTAAAGATGACCAAATGTCTGGGCTAAAATCCCATGATTGGTATAAGATATGCCAGGTTTGTGAACAGAATGGATTTTAATTAGCGTGGACATTTTGAAATTTGAAAAGTGAACATTATTCATAATGCTTTCTCATTTGTGGCAGTTTGTCCTACCGATCGCGATCGTGGGATGCCTTACTCCAGAAATTCGTGGGGCCATTTACAAGTTGTCGACTTTGGTGCAATGGATCTCACAGAAAGAGATTAAGATGTCCTCTATTGAATCTGCAAGGCGGGGAGCAGTTGAGACGGTCTGTCTCTTTGAGAAATACCTGCCCACTAGCATGCTCACAATACAAGTTTACCTTCTTGTGCATCTTGTGGACGAAGTGGAGATTGCTGGACCTGTCCATACGCGATGGATGTTCTTCCTGGAGCGCTTCATGAAAACCCTGAAAGGCTTTGTGCAACAACGACCTCGTCCAGAAGGTAGCATGGCGGAAGGTTGGTTGGTATCAGAGGCGTTAGTGCATATCTCACAATGGCTACCAACGGTGGAACCAGACAATGAAATGCTATGGACACTAAAGGATGATGATAGGCTGACTGGAGATGTGGTGGTTGGAAATGGGATAGAAAAAATAATGGATGCCTCAATGGAAGAGAAGGTGAATCCCTTTTGTATGTTGCACCATGCCTCCATGGAGACATGGCTCACCAAGTACCAAATTGCAAGGCAAGATCGAGAGGAAGTGCGAGCTGAATTCCGACGCAGTACACGTCACCGACCGATTCGATATCCCAAAGGCATGGAGGAGATGCCACGGTTTATGTCAACACGATGGTTGCATGGAGCCTTGACCGCAGCATCCAGTAAAGGGACAGAGGTCTCAATGGAGGAGTGGGAGTTCTCGAGGGGATGTAGTCCAAAGGTAATGAGGGGTTTAGAATGTGTCGTATCTAAATTTTCTTGCTACATCTAATTTGAGTGTTTCAATGTGCAGTACAAAATATATAGTGTAGCATGGTCGCGCGGACGGCATTTTCGGGTGGAGCGTATTGACAAAATGCGCTCCACAATGGACTGTGGTGTCATGGCAAGGTTTGAGCAAGAGAGCCAGCGACGAGCAATGGATCTGAACACGGTTGTGGATGAGATGGAGTATTTTGGGAACTTGCAAAGTATTATTACGGTGGATTACCGTAGCTTCTCCATGATACTATTCGATGTGCAGTGGTTCAAAGTGGTACTTGGAGGAGCTGGAGCAACAGTTCGACGAGGTCCATCTGGATTTCTCAAAATAGATTCCGAAAAAAAATGGACGGATTTGCGCGACACCTTTGTGTTGCCGGCCCATTGTGAACAGGTACAAATAGTCATTTGCTTGCTAATTGTAATACGACATGGTTTATGTCACAATGGTTTGAACTCGCTTTGTAAGTGTTTGTGAACATGTAATCTTCTATCCAAACCCCCGACAACCTCGATGGTGGTATGTTATATCTTCAACTCCTTGAGGTGCGACAGTATATGATCAAAGCGATGTTCCAAGCATAGATGAAGAAAATATGCAAATAGAGGGATCGATATTACAAGGGGTGGAGGCCACTGCAAGCTTGGAGCCCGCATCAGCTAACAATGATGGAAATACAGAAGTCGTAGAATTTTTTGAGAACGATGCAGACTCGTTCTTTTGTGGTGACATGTCTATTTACCTTCCAGTGTATGCAGAGTTGTGTCAGGAGATTAACATGGGACCATAGAATACTTCATTCTTGGAGAATTGTATTACTCAATTCGTTGTTTAGATCTTCCATAAAGGTAGATAAGATATGCATTTTAGGAGGGATTTTTCAAAAATGATTTATATTAAAGTGCTTTGTATAGTTTAAATTGATTATTCTAACATCATTTTTTATCTGTGCAGATATCGACATTTTTAGGATGAGTCGAGGGATGAGCGATGAGGAGTTTCAGGACATGATGGCACGCATGTCTCCAGATCAGCTCAAGAGATTCAGAGAGATGACAGATCAGGAGCTGTCTCGTTCTTCGTCAGGGCGCTCTGCTAGATCAGCCTCAATGCGATCAGATGCTTTAGCTTCGAACAGATGATCTTAACGCTCGCAACTGGGGCCAGAGGGAGGGACTACGACTGCAGGAGGATCAGGGGGGTGTTGCTGTGGAGACACGGACGTGGTGTCTCCATCTCGTCATTCAGCTGGAGCTGCGTCATCTCCAGGATTTGTCACACATATGGGGACATCGACTCTAGTTACTCTGGCTTTTGCGCAGCTGTCGGCAGATGGCACGCCTTTTGGTGGCACCCCTTTGAGTAGCACTCTGGGAGAGGGTACCCCCGTCGGTACACCGGATGTACAGGGGTCTCCTGGATATGCCCAGGAGCGTGGACGGAGATGGGAGAGGGCCCATCTTAGGCAGACTCCTAGGGGTTATGGATACCTAATGGATAGTAGGTCAGGAGCCATCATCATGAATGATGAGGGAAGGAGGGTGATGGCTCGCATGAGGAAGTTGTACCAACAAGTTTTTCAGCACAACATCCTGGATCATTGGAGGAACATACCGGAGGGGAGGAAGGACTACATAGTAGCATCCTTGCACGAGGAGTTCCCGGTGCCAGCCACAATAGATAGATTCTCTACGGGCTGGATGATGGATTGCATGCGTGCATACATGTCACATAGACGATCCGACGCACGCAAGGCAATCAAGAGTGGGGCTCCAAAGCCCGAGTGGTTAGATGCAGACGACTAGCGCCAACTGAGGGAGAAGATTACAGATTCGCCAGGACATTGGAGTCAGCTGCGGGAGGTGGCGAGGGCACGAATCGAGGCCGGATCGATGCATCATCTTGGGAGTAGCGGCCGCAGGACATATTTGGAGGACTTTGTAAGTTTCTCTTTTGTTTTGCTTATTTGTTTTTTTGAGATATTCTTTGTACTGACAATCATGTTTCTAACAGTTAGCATTTTGTTTTCTTTGCAGTACTCCGTTACAAATCGCGATCTGCAAGGCCTTGAGACTCGATATGCAGAGAGGCATGGTCTCAGGGCATTGATCGACCGATTGTATAGACGCGGCGGCCCTGTAAGTCACTCATCTTTCTTGTCCATAATTACCATGAGATATTTGAATGCATTATTGTATGGTGGATTGATATGTTGTTTCTTTTTCTGCAGAATCCGTTTGATGCTCCTTTGCAGCGGGACGAGCTTTCGGGGGACGAGGATTTGTAGCTCGCTCTTGGATCCTTAGAGCTCACACACCTTTAGTTTTTAGTCGCCTGATCTATGTAGATATTTTCTATGTATTAGTGATATCATTTCATGATTGTACCAATCGCATTTTATGCGATCATGTATTTATTTCATGTATCAGTTTTATGATTTCAGTATACATTCTTTTTGTTTGCAAACGCTTTGTGTACAGCAGTGCAGAAACTATTTTGTATGACAATTTTTTTTTTCTCTGTTACCATCGCTATTTGCATCGCAAATTTACTGCTCGCGTCGCTATTGGTATCGCTACGAGTGTCGCAAATTCTCTGTAACCGTCGCTATATGCGATGCTATTTGCGTCGCATATAGCGACGATTCTATGGCATCGTCAATAACGACGCTTTTTGCGACGACGGGGGCAAATTTTGTTGTTTGTATTTTCGTCATTTTAAACGTCGCTATAAGGTCTATATCTTATAGTGGAAGTGAGAGGAAATGAGAGAGAGAGGTAGAGGGAGAGGGAGAGGAAAGGAGAGGAAGAGAGGAAAATATTAAATATAATAGGGAAAGAGAGAAAGAGAGGGAGAGGGAGAGGGAGAGTGAGAGGAAATGAGAGAGGGAGAGAAAGAGAGAAAAGGAAATGAGAGAGGGAGAGGAAGAGAGAAAAAACATTAAATATAATAGGGAAAGGGAGGAACAAAGGGAGAGGGAGAGGGAGAGGAAGAGAGAGGGAGAGAAAGAGAGAAAAAATATTAAACGTAATAGGGAAAGAGAGAAAGAGAGGGAGAGAAAGAGGGGGAGGGAGGGAGAGGAAAGAGAGGGAAACATTAAACATAATAGGGGAGAGAGAGGGAGAGAAAGAGAGGAAAACATTAAACATAATAGGGAAAGAGAGAGGGAGAGGAAGAGAGAAAAAACATTAAACATAATAGGGAAAGAGAGAAAGAGAGGAAGAGGAAGAGAGAAAAGAAAATGAGAGAGGGAGAGGAGAGAGAAAAAACATTAAACATAATAGGGAAAGAGAGAAAGAGAGGGAGAGGGTGAGGGAGGGAGAGGAAATGAGAGAGGGAGAGGAAAGAGAGGGAAATATTAAACATAATAGGGAAAGAGAGAAAGAGAGGGAGAGGGTGAGGGAGGGAAAGAAAATGAGAGAGGGAGAGGAAGGAAAAAACATTAAACATAATAGGGAAAGAGAGAAAGAGAGGGAGAGGGTGAGGGAGGGAAAGAAAATGAGAGAGGGAGAGGAAGGAAAAAACATTAAACATAATAGGGAAAGAGAGAAAGAGAGGGAGAGGGAGAGGGAGGGAGAGGAAATGAGACAGGGAGAGAAAAGGAAATGAGAGAAGCAAAGGAGAGAGAAAAAACATTAAACATAATAGGGAAAGAGAGAAAGAGAGGAAGAGGAAATAAGAGAGGGAGAGGAAGAGAGAAAAGGAAATGAGAGAGGGTGAGGTAGGGAGAGGAAATGAGAGGAAGAGAGAGGGAGAGGAAAAGAGAAAAGGAAATGATAGAAGGAGAGGAGATAAGAGAAAAAACATTAAACATAATAGGGAAAGAGAAAAAGAAAGGGTGAGGGCGAGGGAGGGAGAGGAAGAGAGAAAAGGAAAGAAAGAACGAGAGAGAGAGAGAGAGGGAGAAAAAATTAAACATAATAGGGAAAGAGAGAAAGAGAGGGAGAGGAAGAGGGAGGGAGAGAGAGAAGGAGGGAGAGGTTGTTGTTTTCTTGTTTGTAGTAGTAGTAGTAATAGTTTTTTTTTCTTTTCTTGTTTATTGTTGTTTAGTTTTCTTGTTTTTTTGTAGTAGTAGTAGTTGTTGTTGTTTTTTTTTTTTTCTTCTTCTTTTCTTATATATTATAGTGGTAGTGGTAGTGGTAGTGGTAGTAAAAGGTGCTACAAGTTCTAAAATAAATCTAGACAATTATTTTCTTTTACATGATGATTTTCTCTCTTTCTCTTTATCATTGATTGTTTTTCCTTTTCGCCAACAATATATCCTTCTTATTAACTCGCTATCTTGTTCTTTTATAGAGGTGGTCTCGCTCTTATGTGATCATTTGGCATGATTGGTTTCCTTATCCTTGATTCTATTATTCTAATTTCATTGTTCTTTGTCACCATTCTCAATGGGCATATTACTAGAGAGCTATGGTTATAATAATGATCACTTAAAATCAAATTGAGAAACAAGAAACTGCATACATGAAATCTTTCATGAGAAAGAAGCCACATGGAAGAGATTGCAAATGGACAAAACACTCAATCTTACTATTTCAAAACTTGAGCTAATGGTGCTTTGCATGCCCTCCAAGTTCTAACCATTGTAGCTAGTGGTCACTACTTTTGATGGTTGTTTTAGTAATCATAGCCACTAAAGGGTAAGACTAAAAGAGGCTAGAAAGGAGAAGAATGGGCAATCCATGCTCTATATACATACATGGACTCAAACAACTCATTAACCCTCTATCCATTGGGAAAAACAAGAAACACTAAAAAGAATGCAAGCTTCTTTTAGAGTGTCTATTGATTTCATATGAAAGAGCCTAGGAGAGTGTCATTATCCTTCTTCCCCATATCCAATAAGAGAGAACCAATTAATGTAACTCATGAAGCTAATTCGAGGAGCACAAAAAAAGCAACTACTAACTATAGCAATGTAAGTATCCAAAACCAAAAAGGGTCAATTGGTGTGTGAAAAATCATTTTTGGGAAGGGATGTAACTTTTGAGAACTTCAATGTGCTACATTCAAGCATTGTACTCACACAAGGTGAATATGTAATTTTCCATCCATTAATAGCAAATATGGGACTCTTGAATTTTTATAGAGATAAAGTGAGAGTCAAAAGCTCACTCCTAGTGTAAATGATTATTGAGGTTACATTAACCAACGCAAAATGTATATATAGTTGAAGGCAATCTTTATTCACTTTTATGTCCACAAAGGCTAAAGTGCCCAACTTGAGTGGAAATTCCTAACCCTAAATCTAATTCTTGTAATGTATGAAAGTGAATATGCAGCTTATTCTTATGTGTGCAATTTTTGAGTTTTTGCTCTCCTACCTTCTTGTCTACTATCTTGTGGCAATGTGAGAGAGAGAGAGAGAGAGAGAGAGAGAGAGAGAGAGAGAGAGAGAGAGAGAGAGAGAGAGAGAGAGAGAGAGAGAGAGAGAGAGAGAGAGAGAGAGAGAGAGAGAGAGAGAGAGAGAGAGAATGTGTGTGTATGCATGTGTGAGTGAGTTAAGTGAGAGACCAAGTGAGGGTGAATCTCATCTTCATCTCTTGCTTCCATTTTCTTCTTTCCCTCTTGCTTGCATAGCTCAAATGGTATAAGGTTGAGTGAGCGGTAGTGTAAGCAAGAGTGAGAGAGAGAGCATAAGAAAATGAGTGGGAGAAGCTCTTCTCCATCCTCTTTTTCTCCTTCTTCTTCTCTTAGAATTGGAGTTACATGAAGTAGTTGAGAAGGGGTAGAGACGCTAGCTTGAAGTGCAATGCATGAATTGTGGGGCCAGCCTTCCAAGGTGTTGGATAATAACATGGTGAAGGTAAGTGTGTCACTCTACTATACCTTTGAGTCTAGCATTTTTAACACACACACACACACACACACACACATAGCTTAGATGGTTTGGAGTAAGAGTACGAGTCAACTAGGTGAGACAATTGAGGCACACATGTGTCAAGCTCTTATGTCCAATATCCCATTGTTAGTGTGATGGAATAGGAAGCATTATCTACTTTTGAGGGATGGAATAGTGAGGAGTGGATCTCACACTCTTACACTTTGGTCACTACAAAACACGCATGGCTAGCTAGGAGACCAAATTGATGAGGAATCAATTTGGGGATTGGAAGTACATTAAAGTCAATTAGAATATATTAGACCAGAAAAGGAAAATTTCAGCAATAAAAAGCTTAGAAAAATCTTCAAAACAAAAAGATCCATTGATCTTACGTGAGGAATGTTGCACATTATTAATTCATTGATACCTTTGCATGAGATTGGTTGAGCTTGATGATTAATCTACTTGAGATCTTGAGTAGAGTTTAAGGGTGGATAAGGTTGTCAATAGAGCCCATGATTTTGTAATAGAGAATCGTTTTGCCTGCCCACAACAATTGGCCCACAATTGCTAATTGGGAAATTTGTGAATCTTAAATTGGTTCAAACTTTTGCATTTGAACTCTAGTTTCTAGCTTTTGGCACTTAAAGTGATTGAAATGAGGC
This sequence comes from Lygodium microphyllum, assembly GCF_053477565.2. NCBI lineage: Eukaryota > Viridiplantae > Streptophyta > Polypodiopsida > Schizaeales > Lygodiaceae > Lygodium > Lygodium microphyllum. The sequence goes on from NC_141164.1 coordinate 25,485,414, forward strand.
CATTGAGCAAGTTTTTGTGGGAAAATGTGCAAAATGTCTTTTTCCTCAAAAGATACTATAGAATTTATGTGCAATCTCTACCTAACCATAGCACTGCTGCCCACAACTACTCACACCCATCTTTGTCAATGCATTAAGTGATAATTTATTTCTTGGGAATGTGAGAGGGAGCCCAAAACTAATAATTTATTGCCTATAAGTGCAGGATGGAGCCTATTGAGTGTTATAATAGTGCATGCCCACCCAAAATAGTCACACCCCAAATGTAAGCCACATTTACCACTCTCAAAATCAACCATGATTGGCTTTTTTGCCCATGATTTCAACATACTATTCCATGATTTGCAATTAGCACCTCTCTTTTGCTCATTTGCGACATAAGGCAATCTATCTACCCATGGTTCTCCCAAAAGCAACCGCAGCAACAACAAGGCTCAGTGCCTTCAACATCCACATCAAGCAATTAGCCCATGACTAAAGTAAGGGCTGCCGTAGCCTTTAACAATTTCACCATAATCTTGATTACAATGTTTGTGTGCCCACAAGCTGAAGGACCCACCTTAGTTTGTGGAGAAGAAGAGAGACAAAGTGGCACTTACCTCTATTGCTTTACTAATTCGGGCTAAGAGAAAAGAGAGAAGATAGAGAAGAGAGAGAGAGAGAGCACGTGTTGGACTATAGCTTCACTGCTCCAATGTCCTTTGAAAGTGCAATCTGATAAAAACATGTAGTCTTCTAATCTAAGAGCAGGTTTTAACTTGCCTTCAACCAACCTAAGCCAAAGCTTGTTTGGTTTACTCAATGAATTTATGTTTCTTTAGGAAGGATACCTTGAGTTGAAATGGAAGTGATTTTGAAGACTACATTGATTGGATAGTGGACAAAAGCTATGATAGCTAGGATAATCCTCACCTTGATATGAAGGGCCAACCACCAACCCATTGGCTTACATATGCTCTATTTAATCTTGCTACCCTCCATGATGAATCTTTATAGCAACTATGCCATGCAAAGCATTGCAAGAATGATTGATCGATTGCATGTAGTACATCAATAAACCATGTTGCCTACAAAGTGCATCATAACATTCCCTCTCCTGATAAGAATGTATAAGATGCAACAATCTATTAGTGCTCCAACATGTCACATTCTAGGAGAGTACATTTGTGCTTCACGCATGGACTTAACTCTTATTCCTTTAAGAGCTTCAAACCACATACATTTGTGACTACCTCTCACACATAACCTCAACTCATACTCTACTAAAACCAATTATACCTACCTTTGATGGCCAAGAAATGATAAATGTAAATCAATATCGAGATGTAGCGAGAAAGGACTTACCTCTTTGTTGTAGCCTAGCTTTGAGTCTTATTGTATGCGTTTTGCAGAGGTTGAATACATCATAATTAGATGTAAAGGTTGAATATGTTGTAATTAGATATATTGGGGCAAACTACCTTGATGTTGCAATTGTCTTGACTTCCACAACTGCGAGGATCTTTGAAGTATTGCATCCATAATGACTCTGCCTTTGCCTTCCTAAGATTTGATTGAATGCAAAGGGGAGCTATGGATTGCAAGACCAACAACTTTCTGCTAAGACTTGAAGAAATATGGCTAGCAAGAATGATGATATGATGGATGATGATGATGATGATACCTCAGATCCTTTCTGCCACGCTAGCTTGAGGGAAGGTAGACCTACTTGGAATGTGTTGACCCTCTCTCTATGCCATGCTCTCTCTCTCTCTCTCTCTCTCTCTCTCTCCACTTTAACGAAATAACACATTTTCATAAAATTACACACATACACACTCTCCCTCTCTTCCCTTTGCAAATAATTAATCTCCACAAAATTAAAGTGGGCTTCTAATCTAGTTCATTCAAAGAGTTCAGAACACATGATAGAGTGAAGATTATTCTCTTTTTTCATTAGGGGTGAGAGAAGTGCTTTAAGATAAAATTCAATCAATGAACCCTATGTCTTGTGTACCATTCATGACACGCACGACTAAGCTATCTAAATTTTTTCGTTGCATCCATATTTGGTGACCTAAAGAGTGTTTGATGAATGCTTTTCTTTTCTTTTCAAATATTGTATTCTTCTAAAAGTTATGGTTGAGCATGAAGTTCATATCTCAAGCATACTTTTGATATTCCACATCTGCATAAGATCAAAAGATAAAGCAAGGACCTAAAGACTTGAGGGGGGCTT
>NC_141164.1:26682631-26710131 GCF_053477565.2 Lygodium microphyllum
TTTTATGTGCATTTATTTATTGCTGTAATTAACTCTTAAATGAGGTTATCACCACCCATTCCAAGAAGGAAGGCTGGTTTCATGGTTCCATTGCCGGGATACCTCAAATCTATTGATTTGGTGGGCCGGAGGCACCTAGTTGCAAGCCAAAGCTTTGTGATAGTGCTGATTTTTGTGCTCAGCTGAGAAATTACAGCAACATGTCTCCATACAGTGAGATGGAATCAAGCAGTGATGATGCCTCTCAATATAGACATTCTCATGGGAATTAAGGAAATGCAATGCCTAATCTTGGACAAGGCATGAATCATGGACAATATGCTGAAAATGTGGTTGAAGGCCAAGATGTTGGACCCTCAATGCAGAAAGAGGATGGTGATCAACAAGAAGAAATGGAATTCGATGTTGCATTCAAGAATCGAATGAGGGCAGCAGCCAATATCTTTCCTCAATTGGCAAAAGATCCTCAGTTTACTCAGTTTTTGAACACACTTCTACAAAGGACAACAAGGGCAAGAAGAGAAAATCCTCTTCTAGAACTTCGGGACAGCAAGATGCACTGAAGAACAAGCCAAAGCCTTCTCAAGATGCTCCTAAAGATGCTCATGGTGAAAAGCAATTGGTGCCAGTTGGGCAAGAAATACAAATGCAAGTTCATGAGGTAAATGCTAATCCTGTGGTTTTTGTGGACAACAAGGTTTGCATGAGAATTTGGGGCAACTAGCTTACTTTGGTGGTAGCACAATTTTTCATGCTATGGTGGGTGAGTGACCGAATGTGGGAATGTATGGCACACCTCCCCATAACTTTCAGTAACCAATGCATGGCTTGCATAACCCAATGTACTCGGGTATGGCTCATGGAATGCATAATCCGATGTATGGCAGCATCGGTATGATGCCTGGTGTGCAAAATCATGCATATGGACAAGCATCAATACCCTGTCGTGCTTTTGGGACTCAAGGAATAAGTGTTGGTCATGCAAATGCTCCGTTTAATGATGGCTATCATGGAAATTGCCTCTACACTAGCAGATACACTATGCCTTTCATGTGAGCTTGTTGAGGCCTTTTTATGCTGATGTGCCTAAGGATGTATCTGCACTGAAATTCAGTCCAATGTAGAGAAGCTGAATGAGATATTGGTATCCGAGTAGATTTTGGCACATAAAGAGAAAAGGTCAAAGGTAAAGCTTCCATACGCTATTGGGTGAAGTTTCACAACTGTTCACCAATGGATGCTAAATGGATGGAAGAGGATGACTTGGCAGACCATCCTCAGTTGTTGCAGCTTTACCTTGATGCCTTTCAGTTAGAGCCGACTTTGGATCGGGCTCTTTCAGGTTCAACAGGGCAAGGGTTCGGAGTACCACCTGATACTCAAGGGGGAGATAGCACTTCCACTCCTCCAGGAATGGACTACTCTCGTGTATAGTGGATCTCAGATGTATTCAATATGCATCCAAGGTACTATGCTGACAGTATGTCTACCATGAGGTCACTATTTAGTGTATTAGTCAATGTGGTATGTATGCAGATGGGTATGGTTTTCACTACAGCTCTGAAACTGTACATTTGCATCAGGTTATGATCATGAGAGACTGATTACCGAGTGCTGATTTTCAATGTATGATCATTAGTTTCAGTGGTATTCGGCTGGTTCTATGGACAACAGCATGTGTATTGAATGCCATTGACAATTTAGCTATGGTTTCAGCTCGGTTTATGCTTTACTATGGTTGTGTAGTCAGCACTGTTGAGAAACAAGAGTTTGGGATGCATCCGATGAGTTTCTGGCAACACTTCTGGACTATTGTTGAGCTTTATGCTATGCTTATGCTGGCTGGAAATTTTCAGCAAATGGTGGGCATATGAGATAGTTAGCCAGCAGTGGCCAATGTTGTGTTGACTATGATGCCTTGTGAAAATTCCAGTGCAATATTGTTTGCTTTGACACATTACAGTGCAATCGAGGACGATTGCAAGGATTTCAAGGGGGTGGTCTGTCATGAGGATGTGAAGATTTGATGCTTTGCTTATATTTAATTGACATTTGATTAAAGGATTAATCAAATGTGCAATTAAAAGATGCACATGTGTTGCACATGTGAGGTGCAAGCTACTTTTGTTATAGTTGAAGGCCCAAGGACCTTGTGAAAAAGATGGGTGTTAAAGGCAAAAGTTGTAACAAGTTACACTTGTTAGATTCTAGGTGAATTTTGGTGTCAGTTTGCCCTTAGGACCATTAATTGGCCATTAAGTGCCAGTGGTGACACTAGGGACTAGGCATCAATTAATGGATTAGTGCTTGTCCAAGGGTCAATTAATGCATGGGACCACTTTGGGTTGCAAATGGCCTAGCCAATTAATTTTTAGATGGGCAAGGCCAATTTTATGGGAATGGATTAAGGGCTGAATTAATTTTCAGAATTAATTAATTTTGAAAATGAATTAAATGGTTGAAAATTGCTGAAAATGGATTAAGAAAGCTGCCACTTGGCAAAACTTTCCCATGCAAGTGGGAAAAAGGTTAAATAGGGCTGAAGGGAGAGGGAAATCTGGTTTTTTCATTTTGGAGCTGTTGGAAAGAGGTGTTAGACTGTTGTTGCCAGCTTTTGGGGCCATTTCCCAGCCATTGGAGACCATTTTAGTGATGGAGATTGCATATTCTTGACCTTGGGAAGCTGGCAATTGCTATTGATGCACTTTCTCACAGTCTCTGATGCTCCTATTATTATTGGTGCATCCGTCTAGGGCTGGTATAGCAGGGCAACAGCAGAGTTTGATCAGTTCCTCGTGATAAATCTCAAAATTTTCTCTCTTTACAGTATTCTCTCATCTCCTTCAGCCAATGCTCAGCCTTTCTCAGCAATTCTCATCCATTTGGAGGAGATCTCAACTATTTTTTGTGGATTGATCTGTAATTTCTGCAGTAAACCCTAATTTACAGCAGAATTTAGGGTTTAGCAGCCACCTTTGGATTTTAGGAGCCAGCCCATCCGACTTGATTTGGGGCAGCATTTGGTCAGCCAAGGGTCAAATTGGAGAAGAAGTCCTGGGTGAATCAAGGGGCAAATGACCCAAAAGGCTTGTTGGTCATTTATGACAGCAAGAGCAATTGGTTAGTAGGAGGAGGTTGAAGAATCTCGAGTTGTACTCCTTCCAATTGAATGAAAGCTAAAGAAATACTGCAAGGGGCGGCAATTTTGGGGCCAACAGGGTGTCTATTGTCCAAGAATATTATGGTAAAGTGTGTATTTCATTTTATGTGCATTTATTTATTGTTGTAATTAACTCTTAAATCAGGTTATCACCACCCATTCCAAGAAGGAAGGCTGGTTTCATTTGCCCTCTCTTTTCTTTTATATTTTCCTTTCTCATCTCCCTCCCCCTTAGAAGTTCTCTTTCTCTTACCCTCTTTTCTTCTATCTTTTCCTCCCTCCCCCCCCCCTCTCTCTCTCTCTCTCTCTCTCTCTCTCTCTCTCTCTCTCTCTCTCTCTCTCTCTCTCTCTCTCTCTCTCTCTCTCTCTCTCTCTCTCTCTCTCTCTCTCTCTCTCTCTCTCTCTCTCTCTCTCTCTCTCTCTCTCCAAGAAGGTTGGGAAGATCCTTGAGTCATCCTCCTCAACAATTGTTAAGGGGGTCCCTACATTACATCCCTCCTCGACCAAAGAGGAAGATCAACACATTGAGCACATGGCATACACCATTAGAGTGGTCCTAGATTTCTCAAGGATTTGGCCAAGGGGAGATGTGGATAGGATTGACTCTCTCTCTCTCTCTCTCTCTCTCTCTCTCTCTCTCTCTCTCTCTCTCTCTCTCTCTCTCTCTCTCTCTCTCTCTCTCTCTCTCTCTCTCTCTCTACCCTCTTTTCTTCAATCTTCTCTCTATCTATGTTCTTTGTCTCTTTTTTCTTCTCTCTCTCTCTTTACCCTATTATCTTCTCTCTCTCCCCTCTTTTTTTCTTCTTTTCTCTTCTCTGTGTGTGTGTGTGTGTGTGTGTGTGTGTGTGTGTGTGTGTGTGTGTGTGTGTGTGTGTGTGTGTGTGTGTGTGTGTGTGTGTGTGTGTGTGTGTGTGTGTGTGTGTGTGTGTGTGTGTGTGTGTGTGTGTGTGTGTGTGTGTGTGTGTGTGTGTGTGTGTGTGTGTGTGTGTGTGTGTGTGTGTGTGTGTGTGTGTGTGTGTGTGTGTGTGTGTGTGTGTGTGTGTGTGTGTGTGTGTGTGTGTCTCACTCTCTCTCAACACATTTCTCAATGTTAAAACAAAACACCATAAAAATTCATTTTTTCTTTTCATATAAAATCTCTATGTGTGTGTGTGTGTCTCTCTCTCTCTCTCTCTCTCTGGGCTTTCCAAGCTCCACATCTCCTCTCTCTCCCTCTCTCTCTCTTTGGGCTTCAATGTCTCTAAGCTCCACATCACCTCGCTGCTTTACCAACAAGCATTGTCACTGCCTCTTCCACTACACCCAACTAGTCCCACATACCACCTTGCTATGGAGAGAGAGAGAGAGAGAGGCTCTTGCTAGCCCCTCCGCACCTCTATCTGCCATGGCAATCTCTTGCACTCTCCATCTGCAATGCTAGCCCTTGCATGCTTCTACTAGTCAAGAAGAGAGAGAGAGAGAGAGAGAGAGAGAGAGAGAGAGAGAGGGAGGGAGGGAGAGAGAGAGAACGTGAGCCCATAATAGGCCCTATTAGTGTGCTCATTGTACATAGAGAGCTCTGCTTTTGTGTGTGTATGTGTGAGAGAGAGAGAGAGAGAGAGAGAGAGAGAGAGAGAGAGAATATATGAAGAAGAAGAGGTGCCATGCCCTCCAGTGTCATCACCCCCACCACCTATGAGATGGCAAAGTGTTAACGGTGTTTTGAGAAGATTGCAAAAGTGGAAGTGCCGGCCATTATTTTTTGGTGGATATTATTTTTGTGGAGCTTCAGTGCCTCATTTTTTGGGCACTTGGATTATATTTGTACTTTATGGTCATCACCACATTATCATTGATATATTACTTTATGAGAGTTGAACTCACTCTTGTGCAAATTGTATCTATCACTCGCAATTATGTTTGCCATACCCACAATTTTTGCGTGGGCTACACACATGTATTTGTGATTAGAATATCTTAGTCTTGGTCTAATTAGGCTAAGGTTGAAGCATGCAATGATGTTTGACTGGCCTAAAGCCCACAAAGTGGGTAGGATGCCCAAAAAGGGGCACAAACCCTAAATGCAAAATGCAAAATGCAAAAGGAGCGTAAACCCTAACCCTCACCCTAATTCTTGGTCTATATAAGGGTGGGAGGTCTCAATTGTATTCAATCCTTTTGGCACATCCATGGTGTGAAAGCTCTATTAGTGTGACTACTCAAGCTTTCTATTCAATCTTGCTAGTTTATCATCTTGCTTCCATTGTATTGAGAGTGACTGAGAGGGAGAGAGTGAGAGGTATGCTGGGCGAGGGGTTGAGGGAAGGTGAAGCTCTTCACCATTGTCTTGATTTTCTCATCTTCTCTACTAGCTCTTCGACTCATTGGTGTGCTTGGTTGTGGATGCGGAGTGATGGCATTGGATCGTGTTGATCATGGTGGTGGAACCATCTTCAAGCCTTTGAGTCATAAAATCAAAGAAGGTAAGTTAGGTGAGTTCACTACAACTCGAGCTAGTCTTGTGTTCTTGCTTTCTTGGGTTAGAGAGAAGGATGCTTGGTTAGTTAGAGTGGAGCGTTGAGAGACAAGGTGAGAGATTGTCGTCGAAGTGAGTTGCAGCTTTCTTATGAAACAATAGAAGTCGAATCCAAAGTCTCAACTGTTGATGTGTTTGGCTCGACATTTTGGTTCCATTGTCGGTACCTAGGACGATGCAACTGTTGAGGTTCTCACACTCCTACTATGTGGTGGAATAGGAGACTTGTACATAGGCGTGGATGGGATTGATGGGGTTTTGATTCATCCGTGTTTGTGGCTAGCATTCCAAAACCCATGTGGCTAGGTTAGGAAAGCCGAATCGGAAGAAACTGGTTTGTTGGATTGCCCAAACATACCTCATTCTCTCACTCCCAAATATACATCAACTTCTTTTGCTCCCACACATTATCTTCCTTCACTCCCACACATGATCTCCATACTCACCCCCACACATCCCCAACATCAAACTCTCAATCCCACACATACTCAAACCCTAAAACTCACACTCACTTCCACACGTCCATTACATCCTCTCACTCGCACCACCTCACTCTAAAAATGCACTTTTAGTTAACACACAATCATTCCTCACTAATCACACTCACTCATTCTCTCAAACTCATCCCTCGCTCCCTCATACCCACTCACACTCATTCTCTTATACTCATCCCTCACTCATCCTCATTCACACTCACTCACTCACACTCATACCTATACTCACTCACTCATACCCATGACACTCACATCTTACTTATCCTTCACTTACACTCACACTCACACCTTACTTATCCCTCACTCATACTCACTCATTCACACTAACCAATCACTCACACACTCACTCACTCACACTCCCACTTACACACACACTATGCCTCAAGGCTCACTCATACTTGTCTTACTCGCATTCTAAATTTAAACCTCTTACTTTACGCATTTGCATCAAAGTGCCATTCTTACTTGCCATATTGTTAGCATGACATGGTTGTGATACTTTGGGGAATTGCTTGCACCCATGCACATTGCATTGGAAAGGAAGAAAGCTTGATTTTGCAAACCTCACTATTGCAAGTTTTTGAATCAAAGTGTTGCAAAGTGCCTTGATAACTTGTAGGTTTTGAAGTCAAGCATTTGAAGTAAATATCTTAATGACTTAAGAACTCTAACAAGGAGCTTGTTAAACTAAGTAACCACAACGTCATATTGTAAGAATCTGGTACACATTGCACATAACACCTAGGCAACCTTAGCAACACTCACTAGGCTGACATTAACTTAGGTCATTTAGGATCACAGTGCACAACCACAACAGTCACTTTCACATCTACACATAGGACACACTGCAAGTCATTAGGAGAAAACTCGTCCAACCAAGCTGCCATCATCATGTGCTCCATTCCAATCATTACAAGGGCCCAATGAGTAAAATATTATCGACCAAGCTACCATAAGTTCTAAGCCCCCTTTGAATCATTTTGAAACCCATTCAAAGAAAGTGCAAAGTCCGTAGTAATTGAGAGGGGAAGCCAACCACTGAACCACCACTTGCACTTAGTGCAAGATCACAAGACCAATTGACCACGAGAGACAAATTTGAAAGATAGGAACTCCAAGAAATGAAGCTGCAAAATCCAAGAAGAACTAACAAACCTAGAGAGGTGAACGAGAATAGCCACACCAAGAACCACACAATACTATTGCAAGAAGAGTTGAAGAGTTTGTCATTTGGCTATTAAGAGCCTTACACTCTGTTGATGTGCCTCATAGTGGACTCAACCTTAGGTCTCGAAGTCCTAAAGCCTGATGAGTCAACACAAATGAGTGAACAATCCCATCCATCTATCCATTCATATATTGCCAAAGTTAGCAATACAAGAGCCTAGGCCATAGCCAGCAGATCGGATGGTGATAGATAAATTTCCAAGGGCTGACCTTAGATGCATTGAGTGCAGCATCACTCACATGTATCATGACTATCCAACATGCAATGTTTCATGTAGTACCCTAAATAACTAGGTCTACCATGCCTTATATATGAAAGGTCCAAGCCACAAATATTGACCCAGAAGATGAAGAGCTAATCCCTTTTGCACATCTTAGGGTCAAACTAACTGCCAAGTGAGAGTTCATCATTGACGCTCTCATAGATGAAGGTTCAGATTACAACATCTTGACCTATGAGGTATGGAACAACCTGAACTCATCCCGAGCAATGCAGCTATCAAGTTATATGGAGGATCAACCTATTCCCTCTTAGGACAATGCAAAAATCTCTTGACCGTTGAGATTAAAAGCATGCTCGCAGTGTTTTATGTGCTTCAAAATCGAGAAGATATGGAAATCTTGCTTGGAAGACCATTCAATCATGCAACCACATGCCATGTGGACTATGAAGCACACCATATATACTTAAGCTTACCCGACGTGGAGATAGTCACTACTTTCAGCAAAGGGGACCTTGCCTCTTCTCTAGAGAAGGGCAATAAGCTTGTATTAGAGCTAGATCAAATGCCTAGAGAGGATAGCCAGAGAGTTCTTAATGAACTACTCAAGGCACATGAGAATTGGAGAGAATCGCTCAATAGGAACCCTTTTGGAACCAAAGGAAAGACCATAGGTACTAGAAACACTACCAGAACTTCTCAAGTTGTTGGGAATAGGAGAACTGCATCTAGAAAGGGGAAGAGATTTAGGGCAAGTAATTGTAAACAACGATGGAGAGCTAGCACAAGGCCGCGATGGGTGCCCAAAGCGTTGCTCTGTGATCAAGGGTTTTATGTAGAAAATTGTTAGATTTGGTTACCAAAACCTCCCGCAAAGCCACATCTAGTGACCATATACCAAGTCCTATCCAAATCCAAGAGAAAGCGAAAGAGACCCACACTTACATCGAGGTCATGGAAGGATTTATAGATTTAGAAAAGTTGATCCTCAAGTGGTTTGGAGACAAACGAGAGAGAGAGAGAGAGAGAGAGAGAGAGAGAGAGAGAGAGAGAGAGAGAGAGAGAGAGAGAGAGAGAGAGAGAGAGAGAGAGAGAGAGAGAGAGAGAGAGAGAGAGAGAGAGAGAGAGAGAGAGAGAGAGAGAGAGAGAGAGAGAGAGAGAGAGAGGGGAGAGAGGGGGAGAGAGGGAGAGAGAGAGAGCACCCCCACAATTAAGAGAGAGAGTTGTTTTTTTACTTCAAAATTTCAATTTTAAAGTCTTATGAGCCTTGCCAGGTTTGGAGAGTTATGTAAGTTTCGAGAGGCTCCTAGTGGTTTAGAAAAATACCGAACCTATAGTCAAAATAATAATATAGTATAGATGTGCAAAAACGCATAATGAAAGTTTAGGCCTTGTGTGACAAATGTGTGGACCTCTTTCTTAATATCTTCTCTTCTCTTCTATGTCCTCTATAGCTTGTGCATGAGTGAGGGTGAGATTATATGCTTGTGTAAGAGCCTTCTTGAGCTTGAGAGTGTAAGAAATTTCCATCTCTTGCTTTCTTTGAGTCTTCTCTCCTCTTCTCTCACTCACTTGCTCATGTGCAGGTGAGAGATAGACAAGCCTTTGAGTGTGGAGAATCTCTAAAAGAATAGGTGGTCCGTCAAGTTCCCAATGTTGAACTTGTATACCTCAACATTGTGTCCACAAAATCCCCAATATTTGTTCCATCTTAGTGGAACCATTTGGTACGATATCGATTTATATGTGCACTCTTCATCCAAGTGCACAATCATTTGCTAGTCTTGGGTTTGGTTTTCTCTCAACACTATGAGCATAGCAACATAAAACCCATTGCCAATAGTTTATGATAAGGTCATTAGGTAGTTGGTTAGGTGGAAGTTTTGCTTAAAGGATGAAAAAGGAAGATATTAAGTTTAATTTATTATCATTTGAAAAGAAAGCTAGCACTAACTAAAACAAACTAACATTTAATGTCTAAGAAACAAGATATGGAATAGAAAATGATAATCTTCCATTGCTAGAGTGCCATGAATCCATGGCTACTACATGGTACAATGAAGAAGACAACTAATGCTAGTGCTATAGCTAATGCTAATTCAATTCTTGGAATTCAAAAAGTATTTACAATGCCACCAAGGCTCCTTTTATGCTTCTCAAGTAATGTTCTAAATCTCTCTCTTTCTTTATGCACAATTGTCTTCCTTCTAATTTAACAATGGCCATGAAAATAGTCTTTGGCAAGTAGTTTTAGACCATCCCCTCCAAAACTAGCTTTGTCCTCAAAGCTTGGATGATATAAATAATAGAACCAAAGGAATCTTATAACATCCAAAACACAAAGAAGTTTGCTGACTAGAATCATGAATGGTAAAGTATCTCCCAAGAAATGAAGAGTCACAAGTATGGCAATTTGTAAAAATTCAAAGTGCTATCCAGAACAGGGCTGCAAGAGAAAAATGGCCATAACTTTGGATGTACAACTCTAAATAAGACAAATGAGGTGTCTAAAGATAGAAGACACTCCATAGTACTAATTTGGATTCTAAAAATCCAAGTTTGATGAAGTTAGGCCAATTATTTTCATTATAGAAATTTAATACAACAAACTATTTTTCATGTTCTGCAATCAAGAGTCCTCTTTAAGAAGCCATGAAAAGTTATCCAAATAAGTGGATGGCTACCAAGTAGACTCTTTCAATGGTAAACCTTCCATTTGATGAGATATTCTATAAGAGAATAGTTATGAAGAACCTTCTCACGCTTTTTGCCAATAATCCTTTCAAGTTCATAAATGATTAACTATCCTCATCAATGGGTGTGGCAACTCCTTAAGCACTTGAATTTTAGGTCTAACATCGGGTTTCAACTAAGAAACATGAAAAACATCATGCATATGAGTAGTAGAATATAGTTGAAGCCAATAAAGCAAGGTCTCCAACTCTTTGAAGCACTTGATATGGACTATAGAAATTGTGAGCTAACTTATTATGACCTCCTTTCAGTGATGCATAATGAGACCTAGGTACTATTAAAAATACCCAATCTCCTACTTGAAACTCCACATGCCTTCTCTTATCATCTACATAAGTCTTCATTATGCCTTGGGCCTTTTGATTATTTTCTTGGCATTGCTTCATAAGAGACTCCATTCGCACAAGTTTATATTTATCTTATGGATTGATATCATCGTGAAAGAGTGTTGAAGATAGAAGATACTTGGACCTTGTATCCATAAAGAGCCTTGAAGGGTGACATCCCAATACTCAAGTGATGAGTATTATTATAGAAAAACTTAGCAAGGTGAAGCCAATGGTATCAACTATACTGTATATCAACTTCAAGCTATTTATTCACTCTATCTATTTGTCCATTTGTTTGGGGATGGTAGCCAGTGTGCTAGGAGTGAGGGTTATGACCATAAAGTTAAATAAACTCTTCCAAAAGTTTTCCTATAAACTTGGAATCACTATTAGAAACAATCTTCATGGGCATACCATGCAATTAAAAAACCCCCTCCATAAATTTCTCTGCTTGGCTAAAAATTTGGTCTTAATTGGAAGGAAGTGAGTAGATTTTGTAAGACGATCAACAATCACAAAGATACTATTCCAACCATGTTTAGTAGTTTGGAAAACCTATAACGAAATACGTAGATATATCAGTCCATTTGCCAATAGGAATGGGTAACGACTGTAATAATCCACTGGGCAATAGAGAAGAATCTTTATTCGTGTTGACACTCTAAGCACTGAGAAACAAAATCCTTCACATCTATCCAAAGTAACCCTTTCTAATAAAAAATCTTACAAACATTATTAAATGTCTTGAAAAGACCCAAATGCCTTACCATTGGAGAAGAATGCATCTCTTGAAGAATCTTTTTCTTGAAGTTAGAAAAAGGGGTTAAGTATACTCGATCTTTAAACCATATAAGACCATTATGCCACTTATAATTGGAAAATTCTCCATCATCTTCTTACTGTAATTTCTACATAAAAGTGGCTACGTGTTGGTCCAATAAATACTCTTCCTAGATGCCATCTATCCAAATCTTTGTAGATAGTGGAGATAGTTCATAACGAGCATGCCCACTATGAGAGCATCAGCCACAACATTATCCTTTCCATTCATGTATGAGATCTCAAAATCATAATTTTGAAGTATGGCCAGCCATCTTCTTTGCTTTGGAGAGAGAGTGTTGGTTGGAATAGGAAGTATTTCAATACTAGATGATTAGTTTTCACATTGAAATGGCTACCATAAAGATAATGGTGCCACTTCTTGTTGGCATGAAGTATTGCTAGCATCTTATGCTCATAAACATGTAGGCTCCTCTTCTTTTCATCCAAATTTTGGCTCCATAAGTAATCACTCCATGGTCCTAAACTAAAATATCCCCAATGCCTCAACCACTTGTATTAGCACATATGGCAAACTCTTTAAAAAAGTCTTGGCAACCAAGATAGGTACTTGAATAAGTAAGGGTTTTGGCTCATTGAAGCTCCTCTCTGCCTACTGTGTCCCAAAAGAAGGTTTCTTTCTTTAACTAGTCGGTAAGAGGTGTTGCAGCATGGGCATATTCCTTAATAAACCGATGGTAGAAAGAAGAGAGTTTAAGAAATCCCCACAATGAAGTAGTCTTGGTTGGAGTAGGCCAATCCTTTATGTAGTACACTTTCTTAGGATCCACTATAATACCCTACTCACTAATAATATGACCTAAGTCCTCCACCTCCTTCACCATAAAAGTGTACTTGGACTCTTTTGTAAATAATCTATGTGTCTTAAGAGCTCAAATACTTCTCTGACATGTTGTGAGTGATCCTTCTTGTTCTTGCTATAAATCAAGATATCATTGAAAAATATAGGGATTGTTTTGTAATTGAAAGGCTTTAATATTTTATTCATCAAATTCAAGAAAGTAGTAGGAGCATTGGATAATTTGAAAGGCATAATTAAGAAATGGTAGAGATCCCTCTCAGTGTGGAAAGCTGTCTTGTACTCATTCCCCTCCTTCATTCTAATCTAATGATAAGTTGAACGGAGATCCATCTTGATGAACACTTTACAATCTTTAAGTTCATCCAAGAGATCATTTATGCAAGGGATATGATATTTGTTCTTTATGGTGTACTTATCGAGATCCCTGTAATCAATGCACATGTGGAAGGATCCATCCTTCTTTTTGACTAATAACATTGGTGAAGCAAATGGAGATTGACGAGGTTGCATGAAACTCGTATCCAAAAGATCTTTCATTTATCTTTCTACCTCTTCTCTTTCACACTTGGACAACTTATAAGGTGGCTTATTATTTGGTAGGCTTAGTTTTATGAGCCAAGTCAATCAAATAATCTACTTCACATTTTGGTGGCAAAGACGTAGGAGGGTCCCCTGTCAATACTTCCATTCTCAGGTCAGCTATGCGTTGAAAAACATATTTATACTCTTCCAATAGCTTACAAAGATAAGAATCCATTTCTTTGGAAGAGCTAAAAGACCATTCTTTATCCACTTTTGACAATAGAAGTGCAAAGGTACATGATTTAGCATTGATCTCCTTCTGAATCTTCTTTAGGCTAATTAGCTCCATGCTTTTCTTTTTCAATACCATGCAATACTACTTGCTATCCTTTCCACATGAGCTCCATCTATTTCTGCTCTAATTCCATTGAAAACTTTGCAAGGAATTTAAGCTAGTCACATTCAAGTACTATATCAATTGTACCCATTTCCAAATCAATGAGATTAATATGAGTGGTACATGATGAGGATAAAATAATAGGAATATGTGGACAAACTATATGGCTAATCTCATGAGTTCACTACTTGAACATGTAGGGAAGACTCCATCTCAAAAGGAAACAATTTCATCCCTTCAGGTAATTTAGAATTCACAAAACTATGAGTGCTCCCTATATCTATGAGGATATTAGCAACTCTCCCATTAATAAAACCCTCGAAGTGTATTGTCTCCCTTAGAACTAGTCCATGCATCATGTGAGATGGAACACAAAGTTGGAGAAGAATGATTAATCTATGTAGTAACCACTAGGGCCAAATGGGAAGCCATCCATAGGATCATAATACTCATCATGGCTATTCTCTTCATTTCCATCTGCCTCTTCACATATTCTCACATCTTCATTTTATATGATAGTAGCATGTGGCTCATCTTTTGAATCCTCTTCAATGATTATACTCACTTTTGCATTCTTTGCCTTACACTTGGACTTATGATTAACTATCCACTTTTCTCCACATTTTAAACACAATCCTTTAGTAAACATATCTTTCACCTTGTCATTTGTGACATGTATCCCTTAAGCATTGTTGGTTGAAGCTTTGGCAGTGAAATTTGTCCTCTTTTGATCAACTTTTGTATTAGTAATAAGTATGAAAATTTGGCTCTATTTTGATACATATGTTGTAGGAAATGTAGGAATCCTATTGTAGGTATTTAATGACTTTTCATCAGTTTTTCTAATTCCATCTCTTGGTTGCACAAATGATTGTACACCACTTGTAGGCTGATTAGATTGATTTGTACCCCCTGTTTTGGGCTAGAAACTCCTATATTTTAGTTGTACCTTTTTGGCAATTGAATGGCCTCATGTATAGAGGTAGACTTCATAGCTCCAAATTTGAATAATAGGACCGTATCAAGACCAAATATGTATTTATTCAGTTTTACTCCATCTAAAATTCCATCTACATACATTGACAAATTGATTGGAATAATATCTTAATTGTTTTCCCCTTTCTTATAAAGAGTACCAATGCCTTTCTAGCTTTCCATTTTCCAATTATGAGATGAAAACTTCAATCATGGCTCTATTCAATGCTTTTCAAGTAAAAATACTTTCCCTATTTTTGTCATATACCACTACCATGTATAGGCAGCACTGCACCTCCTAATGAAGGGCTGCATAGCACACTTTTTATTCTTTAGCCCGTGGATATAGAGTAAAGTACATCTCTAGCTTGTCAAGCCACTCTTCAAGCTCCGTGGGTGATGGATTATCTCCTTTGAAATTTGGGGAATTAATATTCTCTTTATATTCCTTGTCATAATGGTGTGGCTATGTATGTATGACATTTGGTGCATTGTTATACATCCCTATATGATGTGGTCTATTCATATCATTGCTCCGACAAAGCCAAACTTCACAAGTGCATGGATGGTCTAGAACCTTCATTATCAATAGCCGATGTTATGGATCAAGACCCCACTACCCTTTTCAAGGCCATTGAGCCTGCGGAGAGGTATGGAAGAAAGTATAGAAAAGAGCCTACATTTCAGTCCACTTTTGGATAGCCAAGGACTGTTTTAAAACAGAGGCAAGTTGGCAATATGTATGGCACCAATCATGAATCTAGTAGGGGCTCTAGAGTACCAACTTATCCCTCATTTAATGGTCAAGGCCTCAACTTAATTTCACGATAGCAAACAATCCAATAGTGGATTATAAACAAGGGGATAATAAGCGTGGAAATAGTTTAGTCAATGGCAATCCAAAGTCTATTCCTATGGACCTATATAAAGAAAGAAAGGAAAAAGAGTTATGTTTCAAATGTGGTGAGATGTATACATTCAATCATGCAACAATGTGCTTATAGGAATGAAAAAGCCAAGGTCCATAGCATACTAGTTCTTAAAGATTTAGAGGATGATATGGATGATGAAGGTGCTATTATGGATACCACTGAAAATGAGGATATTGAAGAGGATGTTGGGAAAGAATAGTTCTATGATCATGCTAACACTTTTTCCTTTTGATCTCGATGGCAGTATTCCTTTTGATTGTTGAGCGGGAAACGATTTGTTATTTTGGGCTAATTTTTTTGTTGTTTTTGTTGCTGAATGGTTGTTTTTGGTGATTGATTATTTGAATTTGAAGATGTTTTGAAGTGTTTGAAATGGTTTGAGTATGTTTGAAGGGTTTGTGTTGGTTTTTGATGAGGATATGTTGTTTTAAAGGGTTCTGTGATTCTCTCTGTTTGGTTCTGTAGGTCTGATTTTCTTCTATTTTATTCTGTTGTGTTTTTAGTTTGGTAGTTGAGATGGTTGAATGGATGTTTTGAGAGATGGTTGAGGTTGTATTAAAAGGTTTATGAAATATTGAACTGGTTTTGGTTTGGTTTTTGTGGTTTTTATGGTCTTTGTTGATCTTCTGTAAGGCTATGTAGCTTCTATAGTTCTGCTCTTCTATTTTCCTATTGTTCTATGGTCTGTTCTGTTTGTTTTTGTTGAGTGTTATGTTGGATCTCTTGTAGCCTAGCTATCATAGCAAATACACATATCTGTTGTGTCCTTCAGGTATCTCATGATACCCTTCATGGCATCCCAATGTTTCTTGCCAGGTGTAGCCATATAGCTTGCCACAACACCAACTGCAAAGGCAATATCTAGACGAGTGGCTATCATGGCATACATCAAACTGCCCACGGCTGATGCATAAGGGATCTTTCCCATCTCGGCCCTCTACTTATCTGTCCATGGACAATCGGCCTGTGAGACCTTCACATAAGAAGGTAATGGACAGTCAATAGGCTTCATGTCCTGCATACGGAAACACTCAAGGACTTTATGAATGTACTCCCTCTGTGAGAGGTAGAGTAGTCCCTAATGCCTGTCACGCTTAATGCGCATGCCAAGAATGTGAGAGTCCTGTCCCAAATCCTTCATCTCAAATATCTTCTTCCGTTGAGATTTAAGAGCATCCAGCTCATCATGAGCTTTCCCTGCTATCAGCATATCATCCACATAAAGTACCAAAATAAGCAACGAGCCATCATGGGCTTTCTTCGTGTAAAGACACAGGTCCATAGCATTCCTGTTGTAGCCCTATGACTACATAAAGGCATCAAACTTATGATACTACTCCCTAGGTGCCTACTTCAAGCCATAAAGACTTTTCTGCAACTTGCACACTAGGTGCTCCCTGCTAGGTTTTGCAAAGCTCTTAGATTGCTCCATGTAAATCTCATCATGCAAATCCCCATGTAAGAATGCAGTCTTAACATCCATCTGATATATATCCAAGTCAAGCTGCACGACTAAGGCCAAAACCAAGCATAGGGTGGTCATCTTGACCACATGAGAAAAGACTTCATCAAAGTCAACTCCATGCTCCTGTTTAAAACCCTTAGCAACAAGTCTTTCCTTATAAGCCATCTTGGGATGTCCAGGGATACTTTTCAGCTTATACACCCATTTGCATATCAAAGCCTTCTTGCCCTTAGGCATTGCCCTTAGGCAATGCAACCAAATCCCAAGTCATATTCTTATGCAGAGAGTCCATCTCAGACTGCATAACCCTCTCCCAGGAGTGATTGTCATAGGTGAGAGACTCTCCTACATCTGTAACCAAGACATAATGCATCGAGGGCTCAAATCTATTAGGTGGATGTCTAGATCTAGTAGACCATCTCACTGCAGGCTCTGTTGCATGTTTAGCATCCTGTCCAACACCTTGTCCATGTGTACCAACTGCTGCTACAAGCTGTCCAACTGGGTGTGAAGGAGCACGTGGCTTCTCCTAGAATATAATCCTGCGTATCTGCACCACCTTCTTAGGCTACCTATGCATCTTGTCTTCATGGAAGACTACATCATGGCTGCGGATGACTTTCCGCACCTGCGGATCCTAGAGGCAGTAACCCATCTCGCCTACATCTCCACAGCCAATGAAAATGCATTTAACACTCTTAGGATCCAACTTAGTCCACTTGTCCTTGGGCACATGTCAAAATGCCTCACATGTAAAGACATGTAGATGTGCATAAGACAGATATTTCCCAGTCCATACCTCCTCTGCAACAACTGGAAGTCCAAACCACTGGAAGGTGATCTATTGATGAAATGCACAACTGTACTGACTGCCTCAATCCAAAAGCTCTGTGGTAGGCCTACATAGCTAAGCATACAGCGTACACACTCTTGGATGGTTCTATTCATCCGCTTAGCCAAACCATTTTGGGGTGGGGTATAGGGGGCGATCAATTGACGTTTAATACCCCTTTCGTCACATAGCTACTCAAAGGTATGTGACACATATTCTCCCCCATTGTCAGTCCTAAGGCATTTTAGTCTATGCACAATCTGGTTCTCAACCAATGCAAGCCATCTTTGAAAGACAGCCAAGACATTTGACTTAAGCTTAATGGGGTAAGCCTAGACTTTACACGAAAAATCGTCAATGAATGTCACAAAATACTTTGCACCACCCATAGACTGACAGGGCATGGGCCCACAGACATCTGAATGTACCAATGCTAGGGGTTCACTCATGCGTGTCCTATCAGACTTCTTATGTGTATTCCTAGTCTGTCAACCATAAAGACAATGCTCACATGAATCAAAATATGCATAGTCAAGGGGTGGTAAGTATTGCAAATCGAAAAGCATTTTCATTCCCTTCAAAGACATATGGCCCAAATGAGCATACCAAAGAGATACATGTGGGATGGAACCCACTGACAAAACATGGTCAATAGAGGATCCATCAACTATAAGAGGATAGAGAATTCTAGCCTTGGCACCTCTAGCAAGCAGAAGTCTACCACGTGTGATCTTCCAAGCAAAATCCCCAAAAGAGACATGAAACCCAGCATCATCAAGCTGCCCTACAAACATAAGAGTGCGTGTAAGGGCAGGTACATGATGTATATCTTGTAACAGAAAAGTTCTGCCAGTAGAGAACCACAACCGTACATCCCCAATGCCAACAATAGCAAGTGACCTACCATCACCCAAGCGAACTGAACCAAAGACAATGCAGTAGGAGTGAAACCACTCACAGCATGGTGTGACATGAAATGAAGCACCAAAATCCAAAAGCCAGCACTACGTATACATAGAGTGAACCTCAGTCAACAATGGCGTAGCATCACAAGAACTAGCTGCAAGTATGTACTCTCCGTCGGAGTCATCAGTCTGCATGACATTTATCTCTTCGATTCTCACATTGGATTTCGTAGGCACAATGATGCGATTAGAGGACTTTTCCTATAATTTATCTTTCCCCTTCTCTTTGCACTTCTCTTTGCGCTTCTCATTGCGCAACTCATGACATTGTGGGCGTATATGACCCTTCTTGCCACAATGATGACATGTCACATTAGCATTTCTCCCAGGAGATTTGCTGTGCGACTTACTACACGACTTAGACCTAGACTTCTGTGAGTCTTTGCCACGGCCATTCCCATGGTCATTCTTTCCATTACCATCTCTGCCTCTAACAATCAAAGCATGCAACACACGAGAGGCATCCAAGTTCTTATGGTTGATCTCTTCCTGCAGAAGAGCACTCTCTACATCAGGCAAGTTCAAAATAGTAGCAGAAGCACATAAGGCAATGTGGAGTACATCCCATGACTCACTCAAAGTCCCAAGCAAAAACAATGGAGTAACCTCATCATTAAAGGTAATGCCCTAATAAGTAAAGTTCTTGAGAATAGCATGTAACTGGCTCAAATGAGCAAACCTTATCATATTCTCCTTCATGCACGGGTCCATAAGTTGCTTCAGCCAATACATTTGACTTGCTGGACTTTTCTTGTCATAGAGATTCTTAATTTTATCCCACAGCTGCCAAGCACTCTGTGCTTCATCAACCACATTGTAATGCACCTGTTCAGTGAGAGACAAAATGAGGGTGGACTTGCATAACTCATCAAGCTCATCCCATTCGTCATCAATCATAGTTTCCAGCTGCTCACCATGCATCGTTAGTGACTTGATCTAAGATTTCTGCACCAATACCTACAAAAATTGGCTCTTCCAATAGGCATAATTCGTATCATCAATCTTAGTGATGTTGAAGATAGCACTGTCAGTGGAAGAAGATGCCATACTGCAGTCCAAAATGGTGCAGATAGTTTAAAACTGCTTGCTATTTTCTGTTGTAAATAGCCCCAAAATACCACCAAAACCAAGGCAAAATGACCATGAACCGATAGCTAATGATGTTGCCCACTAAGTACCATCAAAAGTGCATGAAATCAAGATGATTCAACATGAAAATTCCACGTGAGTCCATGCATAACTGCTTGTTGTAATAAATTACAACTAGGTATAATGAGAGCAAACTGTAGGCAAAATGAATGCACCAAGTCAACCACTGAGACTGTCAAAGCATAACCGGCATCAAGCGAGCATAAATCAAGAAATGACAGTCATATGGACATCGAGCGAACACCCAAGCATATCAAATGAATCCGTCAATAAGTTAGCATACCCCTTGTGTAATAGGGCAAAGTGTACACAACACTCGCAAGACCTGACACAAATAGGTGTATGCTCAGGAAGTGCAAAGCCAAAATCAGCCCAAATACATATGTGAGGACCATGGTATATCAACCATGCAACATCCAAGTGAAGATCCCAGTCTCAAGTATCCGAATGCTCAAGTAGCATGAAACTACCTGCTCAATGTCTGTCAAGCGTATCAAGACACTCCCACTGGCACAAAGGCCGTAAATATCAAGCAAAGAAGCTCAACAAGGGTAAATGAGGTCTAGCAAACATTTGGAGTAGGCACATGTCAAGCCAAATACCCAAAGTTGCATAGTACATGCCCTTGAAGTTGCTAAACTACAACTTATACTACAACCATGTAGTTCAACGTATACAATAGAAGTAGTGGACTGATCAAGATAGAAGCATTAGTTCATTAAGAAACAAGGAAAAAAGAAGCCTCAATAGCCATCATAATATCATAAGGAGACGTTTAGTTGTGGGTGAGAAGTGGGATAACCTCTCTCTCTCTCTCTCTCTCTCTCTCTCTCTCTCTCTCTCTCTCTCTCTCAAATTGTGGACATGTTTTAGTGCATAGGGCTGCTAATGCTAGTAATCTCATCCAACTTCTTTGTAGGTTCATCCCTCGAGCCATTCTTTGATGTAGGTATGTCTCTCATGATTTTCTAATGATTTGGCCTTCGTTTTTTTTAATGGTCTCTTGAGCTAGCTATCCAAGAAGCATGCTAGGGTTTGATTTTGATTCTTTTTGAGACTCAATGAAAGGAATGTCCAGAAGACTATGGGCTATCATCAACAAATAATGAGAGAGAGAGAGAGAGAGAGAGAGAGAGAGAGAGAGAGAGAGAGAGAGAGAGAGAGAGAGAGAGAGAGAGAGAGAGAGAGAGAGAGAGAGAGAGAGAGATTGTGCGTAAGAATGGGATTGACTTCTTCAAAATCGACAATTGTTTTCGTGGGTAATGTTTCAGATGACATTGATTAGACGCACATGTGAACACACACAGCAACAAAGCGAGAGAGACACCCATACATTTATTCTACCTCTATCGCCAAAACCCTAACTTGCTTCACATGCATGGAATTGACAATGGAGGCAATTATTGATGTCTTGAGAATCAACTTTGTTTTTGCAAGTGATATCCAAGATGATGTTTTTTAAATGCATGCGAATAAAAGAAGTAAAGAAAATTATAGCATAAAAGATATGCCCCTTGGCCTAAGCCAAATCATAGAGTTTTTTACAAAACAACTTAAATAGCCAATGAGAATCCTTGAGTTGCTTCAAAACTAGCAACATCTCATCCTTTAGTGAACCTAAAGCACCATCAAGACTCTTGAAACTGCAAGATCTGAAAACACATGCATTCCTCCACAACCAGATAAAATTCAAAGTGATGGCAGATACGAGATTAATCAGCCTCCAAGTATCATAATTCAATAAGCCTTGATCACCAAATAAGGCAACTAAAAAGCAAAACATGGCATTCAGATTGAAATGTCTAAGCCCTTGCTTCACTTTCCTCCAAACAGGCCTCACTTGCACACAGTCCCAAAAGAGATGCTTATTAGTCTCCACTACTCTCTTGGAAGAAAGGACATAGAGGGAATATTTGGAGTTTGTCAGCCAAACGACACCTGAGAGGGAGCTTCTTAAGCAACAAACGCCACCAAAATACATTCAATCTATGAGACGGTGTAGCCTTCCAGAGCCTTTTAAGTCACTTCTTTCAAGTCATAGAGCTAGCCATAGGGGACTCTTTCTTCCACTTGCACTACACAAATAGAAAGATGCCATTGGAGGGCATTGATACATCCCACATAGATTTGCAGTGAGCCAAAGGCTTGCCCACAGGGCTAACAATATCCTTCAATATTGAATCATCCTTTCTGGACAGCAAGGTCGGCCATGATGGCTTTAGATGAATCAAAACAGAGCATAAGAAATCAAACTCCTTATTGTTAACCCATATCTAATCTGAATCGAGTCAGCTTGCATCCAAGAGCATCCACCATTGTCCCACAAATTATCCCAGATTCTAACTCCTTTATCGTACAACGATTTTGCCAATCTGCTATTTCTGAGTACTGGGGCACACTTTCAGTCATATGCAAAAGGAGATGGCTACACACTTTTGGAAAGTGAAGAATCACCATCCATAGGACCCTTGGGAGACCATGAAGAGGTAGTGATTAGCTTCTACCATTTAGCAACCAAAGCTTGAGCACTATCAGATTGCAGAATTGATATCTTGAGGTGAGGATAGGAAATACTGTCTTGCCAAGAAAGATTCAACCATATACCACTCCGAATCTTAGCCCTCTCAATCCAAAACTTTAGTAAAATATTCCAAGGTTGATAAGCATCCATCCTCTTGAGAAGCACCAAAGATAGGCTAAGGGATTTAGCAGACAAACATTCTAGTCCAGCCCCTCCATTCTTTTTATCTTCTGTGATCAGATCCCTGTTGATTTGAGACTTAGATCTCTCCCCATTTCTGCACCATAAAAGGTCCCACATCAACTTCTCAATTTTGTCCCAAGCAGATTTGTTGAAAGGCATCAGTGAGCCAATGTATACCAGTGAGGATGAGAGGAAAGTCTTAATCAATGTAATTCTGCCAACAAAGGAGAAAGAGCTTTCCATCCACTTTTTAACCTTGTCATGGAATTTCTTCAGACATTAATTGAATCTTTGAAATAGAGATATGTATACCCCTATGGGGGCACCTAAATACGTGATAATTTCACCTGGTTTGACTACTTTAAAACCCAAGCTGCATCACCCAAGTCTTTGGATCACTCCAAC
The DNA here is from genome assembly GCF_053477565.2 of Lygodium microphyllum. Taxonomy (NCBI): domain Eukaryota; kingdom Viridiplantae; phylum Streptophyta; class Polypodiopsida; order Schizaeales; family Lygodiaceae; genus Lygodium; species Lygodium microphyllum. The sequence continues at coordinate 26,705,320 of NC_141164.1, forward strand.
ATAAGCAGAAGAGATTCGACTTAGAAAATTTGATTTTAGAGGTAGAAAGCTCAGAAAATTCAGTGTAAACACTCATCAAGTTATTGGCAGAATGCTGATCAGCCTCCACAATTGATGCATTATCATCAGCAAAAAATTGAACTGCATTAGTTGACCCATTTGGCAACGACAAAGTTCAAATAGACCCTCTATGCATAGCCTTATCAAATTTCCTAAGTAGATGATTCGTAATGAGGGCGAAGATCAAAGGGGCCATAGGACTGATGGACCTCTCAAGCTAAAAAGCTGATGTAAAAGTACCATTAATATTAAGCATTGCTAAGGCATTGCTAAACAAAGATGCTGCCATTCTGCAAAAGATAGAGCCAAATTTCATTGCTGAGAGTACATGCAATACAAATGACCAAATAACCCTGTCATATGCCTTGTCCCAATCCATGTTAATTAAGACAAAGTCAGTCTGCAGGTTGAGTGCATAATCCATTGAAAAAATCAAGTTCAATACCACATCATGAACTTTCTGCCAAATACAAATCCATATTGCCTAGCATGAATAAGCTTAGCAAACAAGTGTTTAACCCTTAAAGCCAAGGTCTTGGCCATAGCTTTATAAGTGAAGCTCAAGAGAGTGAGTGGTCTCCAATTGATCACCTTAGTGCGATCATGGGTTTTTAGAAATAAGTTTAATTACCCCACTATTGAAATCTGCATGCATTTCCTTAGTGTCCCTCATATGGTTCATTAACTTCACCAACTCATTGCTACAAGAGTTTCAAATTTTCTGAAATAGCTATGCAGGCAACCCATCCTTCCTGGGAGCTTTCCCAACTTTCATGCTGAAGACTGCATTTTTCACCTCCTCCACTGTGAAAGGCTGATCCAACAAAAGGGGCTGATCAGGAAAGATAGAAGCTGAATCTTCCAGAAAAGAGCAAATATGTTGATCATAGTTCAAAGGAGTGGAAGGGGCCGTCCCAACAATTGCAACCAAATGATTTTTGAACACAATCAAGATGAAAGAGAGATCTATGACTATCTTCCCATCTTGATTGAGCACTTTAGCTATAGTTTCTTTTTTCTGCTTAGCTTTTAACTGAGATAAAAAAAACTTGTTAGGTCCATCTCCACAAACCTCCCACTTACCCCTTAGTTGAATCTGAGCTGCTCTTATTGCTTCTTCTTCATGTAAGCTTAAAAACATATCAGTGTCTCTTAGACAAGTCTACATGCATGCATCACCTGGCTCACTTGCAAGGGCAGCTAGAACTGACTTTCATTCAAGCATGTTGTTTACATATTTCAAACCTATTAAGATATACAAATAGGCTTCGTTTCTTTTTTACTTTCCTTATATTCACATATTTATTGTTTTTTGTGCGTGTACAAATGTAGGAATGAAAAATGTTGGATGTGCCAAAATTTTCCAAGACTCTAGTTAGAGCTTCAAAGATAGTCTCTACTTCATGTAGATTAGCTACAAGTACCTACCATGTGTCTCTTGTGCATGCTATCTTGGCTTTTATGGAGTAAAATAATGAAAATAAACATGGAAAATGAGGAAATCAAATGGAACAAAATCTTAAGCTCTGATACCACTTGTAAAGGAGACGAGGAGGAGAGAGAAAGTCTGCAAAAGAGAGAGAGTCTAGAGACGAGGAGAGAGAAAGATAGGGTAGAGAGAGAAAGGAGAGGAAGCCATAGGTATAGAGCAAGAAGGTTAGAGATGAAGAGGATTTGTATTACTGAATGAATAATGTAAAAAACAATCTTTTTACATCTTATACTGCCAGTGTGGCTAGAGTATTATTCCCTCACTAAAATCAAATGTCTATTTTCCACATCATTACAATGTCCATGTGCCATGATAGCAAGCCTCTTGCATTGTTGGAATGAAGATGTGAATGCCCATAAACAACCATGTGCCACTAGATAGTGTTTTGTTATCATTGCGAAATGGTCAACATGTCCTCCCCTTCAATAACTATGCTGACTTATCCTCCACAAACATGATTAAGACTAATTGTGAGGGCATAATGTCTCCTTAACACACATAGACACACACATAGAAGGCAAAGAAAACGTAGGGCCATCCTACGTAAATAAATTTTAAAATGTCTTAAACCAAAGAATTTATTAAAAAAATAATGTAAAGTTAAGTCCCAAGGGTACCACAAACATGGGGAACAACTAACATATATAGGAAAACATTGTTGCTTGATTTCTAAACTTAATAGTACCACAATTAGGAGGAACAACATTTATATTTGGCAAAATATTGTAACTTGATTTCTCATCAACCCTCTTCAACTCATGTTATATACATGACTCTATTAGTCTCCTCTCCTCAATATCACATAGGAGGGACATTAAAGCATGATGAGTATTGATAAAAGACCGACATAAAACGTTGTGTGAGTAATAAACTTAATTTTTAGTTGATGATATAATCTATTACTTTCAAAAGCATGCAAAGAACAATGATGCATCTACCTCTACTGTTAATGGAAGATCTTCTAATTGGGATGGATACAGGTGAGGACCTCCATGGCCTTGTGCTTCCCCGGAGGTGGAAGACCAATGTGTGGCTTATCGCACAACACTGCTTGGCTAGTTTTGCTTCATCATCATTGTCACCTCTGATTTGCCTCCCTCTCACCAATGATGGCATGAAGTAAACCTCCATAGACATGGAACCTATGCCATCTTAAATAATTATGTGCTTCGAAAGTTGCCGACTATATCTCGTAGAGGCAATGGCACCTATATGCTTGTGACATGGAGCCACGTCTTCACCACCAATATCCAATACCCACACCTTTGCTACAAGTTACCTCGAAGGCTGTGCCCTACCATGGATGGGGTCAAACACGATGTTCTTCCGGCCCACACAATAGGTGATGTTGAGAGAGAGAGAGAGAGAGAGAGAGAGAACCCCCTTTGCAAAGACCTAGTGAGGAGTGACGGATCCAGGCATGATGGAGTGAGATACGGGCCTGCTAGGGAATCCAGAGGGAGACACAGAGACAGTTTTCACGGATACGGCCCTGGAGAAGCGACCTGCAGAACCTAACAAATAGGATGAGTCAGTGGGCAAGGTTGCTGTGGCCTCATCATCTCAAGATCTCCCACGCCACTCGAAGGTTATACTAATAAGGACAAGGAGAATGTGGCCCCAAAGTCCATGGATTCAAAGGGTGATAAGAAAAAAAGTCGTAAGCCCTCGATCAAGAGCCTTGCAAGGAATCCTCTGGTTGACTTGAATGTATATGCTCCTTTGGATGGCCATGTATTTATTGAAGATCCTCCCTCACTACTTTGAGAGATCTTCTCTCTCCTCTAAGTTAAAATATTGTACTTGGAATGCGCACTGATCTTTGCAAGAAGGTGGCCTATGGATTAATTAAAAAGTACAAACCCCATGCTATTGCAAGAAGGTGTCCTGTAGCAATAAGCTGGTGAAGTTAATGAACCATATGAGGGACACTAGGGAAATGCATGCAGATTTCAATAGTGGGGTAATTAAACTTATTTCTAAAACCCATGATCACACTAAGGTGATCAATTGGAGACCACTCACTCTCTTGAGCTTCACTTATAAAGCTATGGCCAAGACCTTGGCTTTAAAGCTTATTCATGCTAGGCAATATGGATTTGTATTTGGCAGAAAGTTCATGATGTGGTATTGAACTTGATTTTTTCAATGGATTATGCACTCAACCTGCAGACTGACTTTGTCTTAATTAACATGGATTGGGACAAGGCATATGACAGGGTTATTTGGTCATTTGTATTGCATGTACTCTCAGCAATGAAATTTGGCTCTATCTTTTGCAGAATGGTAGCATCTTTGTTTAGCAATGCCTTAGTAGTACTTAATATTAATGGTACTTTTACATCAGCTTTTTAGCTTGAGAGGTCCATCAGTCCTATGGCCCCTTTGATCTTCGCCCTCATTACGAATCATCTACTTAGGAAATTTGATAAGGCTATGCACAGAGGGTCTATTTGAACTTTGTTGTTGCCAAATGGGTCAACTAATGCAGTTCAATTTTTTGCTGATGATAATGCATCAATTGTGGAGGCTAGTTAGCATTCTGCCAATAACTTGATGAGTGTTTACACTGAATTTTCTAAGCTTTCTGCCTCTAAAATCAAATTTTCTAAGTCGGATCTCTTCTGGTTATGTTGGAGTGATCCAAAGACTTGGGTGATGCAGCTTGGGTTTTAAAGTAGTCAAACTAGGTGAAATTATCACATATTTAGGTGCCCCCATAGGGGTAGACATATCTCTATTTCAAAGATTCAATTGATGTCTGAAGAAATTCCATGACAAGGTTAAAAAGTGGATGGAAAGCTCTTTCTTCTTTGTTGGCAGAATTACATTGATTAAGACTTTCCTCTCATCCTCACTGGTATACATTGGCTCACTGATGCCTTTCAACAAATCTGCTTGGGACAAAATTGAGAAGTTGATGTGGGACCTTTTATGGTGCAGAAATGGGGAGAGATCTAAGTCTCAAATCAACTGGGATCTGATCACAGAAGATAAAAAGAATGGAGGGGCTGGGCTAGAATGTTTGTCTGTTAAATCCCTTAGCCTATCTTTGGTGCTTCTCAAGAGGATGGATGCTTATCAACCTTGGAATATTTTACTAAAGTTTTGGATTGAGAGGGCTAAGATTCGGAGTGGTATATGGTTGAATCTTGCTTGGCAAGACATTATTTCCTATCCTCACCTCAAGATATCAATTCTTCAATCTGATACTGCTCAAGCTTTGGTTGCTAAATGGTAGAAGCTAATCACTATCTCTT